>NC_057794.1:500252000-500513393 GCF_018294505.1 Triticum aestivum | reverse complement strand
CCCTAGAAACATCAAGGAACAGAATAGATCGGGAGTTCCGCCGCCAGAAGCCTCCGCAGCCACCGAAAACCAATCTAGACCTGTTCCGGCACCCTGCCGGAGGGGGGAATCTCTCTCTGGTGGCCATCTTCATCATCCCGGCGCTCTCCATGACGAGGAGGGAGTAGTTCCCCCTCGGGGCTGAGGGTATGTACCAGTAGCTATGTGTTTGATCTCTCTCTCTCTCTCTCTCTCGTGTTCTTGAGTCGGCACGATCTTGATGTATCGCGAGCTTTGCTATTATATTTGGATCTTATGATGTTTCTCCCCCTCTACTCTCTTGTGATGAATTGAGTTTTCCCTTTGAAGTCATCTTATCCGATTGAGTCTTTAAGGATTTGAGAACACTTGATGTATGTCTTGCACATGCTTATCTGTGGTGACAATGTGATATCATGTGATCCACTTGATGTATGTTTTGGTGATCAACTTGCGAGTTCCGTGACCTCGTGAAATTATGCATAGGGGTTGGCACACGTTTTCGTCTTGGCTCTCCGGTAGAAACTTTGGGGCACTCTTTGAAGTTCTTTGTGTTGGTTGAATAGATGAATCTGAGATTGTGTGATGCATATCGTATAATCATACCCATGGATACTTGAGGTGACATTGGAGTATCTAGGTGACATTAGGGTTTTGGTTGATTTGTGTCTTAAGGTGTAATTCTAGTACGAACTCTATGATAGGTTGAACGGAAAGAATAGCTTCATATTATTTTACTACGGACTCTTGAATAGATTGATCAGAAAGGATAACTTTGAGGTGGTTTCGTACCCTACCATAATCTCTTCGTTTGTTCTCTGCTATTAGTGACTCTTTGTTGCATGTTGAGGGATAGTTATATGATCCAATTATGTTATTATTGTTGAGAGAACTTGCACTGGTGAAAGTATGAACCCTAGGCCTTGTTTCCTAGCATTGCAATACCATTTACGCTCACTTTTATCATTAGTTACCTTGCTGTTTTTATATTTTCAGATTACAAAAACCTATATCTACCATCCATATTGCACTTGTATCACCATCTCTTCACCGAACTAGTGCACCTATACAATTTAACATTGTATTGGGTGTGTTGGGGACACAAGAGACTCTTTGTCATTTGGTTGCATGGTTGCTTGAGAGAGACCATATTCATCCTACGCCTCCCACAGATTGATAAACCTTAGGTCATCCACTTGAGGGAAATTTGTTGTTGTCCTACAAACCTCTACACTTGGAGGCCCAACAACGTCTACAAGAAGAAGGTTGTGTAGTAGACATCATTAGGAAACTTAACCATCTCTGATTAACGAGCTAGTCTAGTAGAGGCTTACTAGGGACACTGTATTTTGTCTATGTATTCACACATGTATCAAGTTTCCGGTTAATACAATTCCAGCATGAATAATAAACATTTATCTTGATATAAGGAAATATAAATAACAACTTTAATATTGCCTCTAGGGCATATTTCCTTCAGTCTCCCACTTGCACTGGAGTCAATAATCAAGTTCACATCGTCATGTGATTTAACTCCAATAGTTCACATCTTTATGTGATTAGTTCATATCGCCATGTGACTAACACCCAAAGGGTTTACTAGGGTCAATATTCTAGTTCACATCGCTATGTGATTAACACCCAAAGAGTACTAAGGTGTGATCATGTTTTGCTTGTGAGAGAAGTTTAGTCAACGGGTCTGCCACATTCAGATCCGTATGTATTTTGCAAATTTCTATGTTTACAATGCTCTACATGGAGCTACTCTAGCTAATTGCTCCCACTTTCGATATGTATCTAGATTGAGAGTCAGAGTCATCCAGATCGGTGTTAAAGCTTGCATCGACGTAAATCTTTACGATGAACTCTTTATCACCTCCATAACTGAGAAATATTTCCTTAGTCATCCAAGGATAATTTTGACCACTGTCCAGTATGTAAGTAGCTTCACCGAGGTCTTTCTTTGAAAAACTCCTTTCAAACACTCCTTTATGCTTTCCAGAAAATTCTACATCATTCCCGATTAACAATATGTTATTAACATATACTTATCAGAAAGGCTGTAGTGCTCCCACTCACTTTCTTGTAAATACAGGCTTCTCCGAAAGTCTGTATAAAACCATATGCTTTGATCACACTATCAAAGCATATATTCCAACTCCGAGATGCTTGCACCAGTCCATAAATGGATCGCTTGAGCTTGCACACTTTGTTAGCACCTTTAGGATCGACAAAACCTCCTGGTTGCATCTTGTACAACTCTTCTTTAAGAAATCCATTAAGGAATGCAGTTTTGACGTCCATTTGCTAAATTTCATAATCATAAAATGCGGCAATTGCTAACATGATTCGGACAAACTTAAGCATCACTACGGGTGAGAAGGTCTCATCGTAGTCAACTCCTTGAACTTGTCAAGAACCTTTCGCAACAAGTCAAGCTTTGTAGACAGTAACATTACAATCAGCATCAATCTTCTTCTTGAAGATCCATTTATTCTCTATGGCTTGCCGATCATTGGGCAAGTGAACCAAAGTCCATGCTTTGTTCTCATACATGGATCCCATCTCAGATTTCATGCCTTCAAGCCATTTCGGGGAATCTGGGCTCATCATCACTTCCTCATAGTTCATAGGTTCATCATGGTCTAGTAACATGACTTCCAGAACAGGATTACCGTACCACTCTGGCGCGGAACATACTCTGGTTGACCTACGAGGTTCGGTAGTAACTCGATCTGAAGTTTCATGATATCATCATTAGCTTCCTCATTAATTGGTGCAGGCATCACGGGAACAGTTTTCTGTGATGAACTACTTTCCAATTCAAGAGAAAAAGGTACAATTACCTCATCAAGTTCTACTTTTCTCCCACTCACTTCTTTCGAGAGAAACTCCTTCTCTAGAAAGGATCCATTTTTAGCAACAAAGATTTTGCCTTTGATAGAAGGTGTGCCCAACAGTTTCTTTTGGGTATCCTATGAAGACGCACTTCTCCGATTTGGATTCGAGCTTATTAGGCTGAAGCTTTTTCACATAAGCATAGCAACCCCAAACTTTAAGAAACTACGTCTTAGGTTTCTTGCCAAACCACAGTTCATACAGTGTCGTCTCAGCGGATTTAGATGGTGCCCTATTTAAAGTGAATGCAGCTGTCTCTAATGCATAACCCCAAAATGATAGTGGCAAATCAGTAAGAGACATCATAGATCGCACCATATCTAAAGAAGTACGATTACGATGTTCGGACACACCATTACGCTGTGGTGTTCCAGGTGGCGTGAGTTGTGAAACTATTCTACATTGTATTAAATGAGGACCAAACTCATAACTCAAATATTCGCCTCCGCGATCATATCATAGAAACTTTATTTTCTTGTTACGATGATTTTCCACTTCACTCTGAAATTCTTTGAACTTTTCAAATGTTTCAGACATGTGTTTCATTAAGTAGATATACTCATATCTGCTCAAATCATCTGTGGAGGTCAGGAAATAACGATACTCGCCGCGAGCCTCAACACTCATTGGACCACATACATCGGTATGTATTTTTTCCAATAAGTCATTGGCTCGCTCCATTGTTCCGGAGAACGGAGTTTTCATAATCTTGCCATGAGGCATGGTTCGCAAGTATCTAATGATTCCAAAAGTCCATGTGAATGGAGTTTCTTCATGCGATTTACACCAATATGACCTAAACGGAAGTACCACAAACTTATTGCACTATCATTATTAACTTTGCATCTTTTGGCATCAATATTATTAATATGTGTATCACTACGACCGAGATTTAGTAAACCATTTACATTGGATGTAAGACCATAGAAGGTTTTATTCATGTAAACAGACCAAGAATTATTCTTCGACTTAAATGAATAACCGTATCACAATAAAAATGATCCAATCATATTCATGCTCAAAGCAAACACCGAATAAAATTTATTTAGGTACAGTACTAATCCCGAAGGTAGAGGGAGTATGCGATGGTGATCTTATCAACCATGGAATCACTTCCAACACACATCGTCACCTCACCCTCAACTAGTCTCTATTCACTTTGTAACTCCTGTTTCGAGTTACTAATCTTAGCAACTGAACCGGTATCAAATACCCAGGGGCTACTATGAACACTAGTAAAGTACACATCAATAACATGTATATCAAATATACCTTTGTTCACTTTGCCATCCTTCTTATCCGCCAAGCATTTGGGGCAGTTCCATTTCCAGTGACCATTTCCTTTGCAGTAGAAGCACTCAGTTTCAGGCTTAGGTCCAGCTTTGGGCTTCTTCACGGGAATGGCAACTTGCTTGCCATTCTTCTTGAAGTTCCCTATCTTTCCCTTGCCCTCTTTTCTTGAAACTAGTGGTATTGTTAACCATCAACACTTGATGCTCTTTCTTGATTTCTACCTTCGCTGATTTCAGCATCGCGAAGAGCTTGGGAATCATTTTCGACACCCCTTGCTTATTATAGTTCATCATGAAGTTCTAGTAAATTGGTGATAGTGACTAGACAACTCTATCAATCACTATCTTATGTGCAAGATTAACTCCCTCTTGATTCAAGCGATATATTGTAGTACCCAGACATTCTGAGCACATGCTCACTAACTGAGCTATTCTCCTCCATCTTGTAGGCAAAGTATTTGTCAGAGGTCTCATACCTCTCGACATGGGCATGAGTTTGAAATACCAATTTCAGCTCTTGGAACATCTCATATGCTCCGTGGCATTTGAAACTGTTTTTGAAGTCCCGGTTCTAAGCCGTAAGGCATGGTGCACTAAACTATCAAGTAGACATCATACCGAGCTTGTCAAACGTTCATAAAGTCTGCTTCTGCTCCTGCAATAGGTCTGTCACCAAGCGGTGCATCAAGGACATAATTCTTCTGTGCAGCAACGAGGATAATCCTCAGATCACGGATCCAGTCCGCATCATTGCTACTATCATCTTTCAACTTAGTTTTCTCTAGGAACATATTAAAAAATAAAACAAGGAGCTATATGCGAGCTATTGATCTACAACATAGATATGCAAATACTACCATGACTAAGTTCATGATAAATTAAGTTCAATTAATCATATTACTTAAGAACTCCCACTTAGATAGACATCCCTCGAGTCATGTAGATGATCATGTGATCCATATCAACTAAACCATGTCCGATCATCATGTGAGATTGAGTAGTTTTCAATGGTGAACATCTCTATGTTGATCATATCTACTATATGATTCACGTTCGACCTTTTGGTCTCCAGTATTCCAAGGCCATGTCTGTACATGCTAGGCTCGTCAAGTTTAACCTGAGTATTCTGCACATGCGAAATTGTCTTGCACCCGTTGTGTGTGCACGTAGAGCTTATCAAACCCGATCATCACGTGGTGTCTCGGCACGACGAACTATCGCAACGGTGCATACTCAAGGAAAACACTTATACCTTGAAATTTTAGTGAGGGATCATCTTATGATGCTACCGCCGTACTAAGCAAAATAAGATGCATAAAAGATAAACATCACATGCAATCAAAATATGTGACATGATATGGACATCATCATCTTGTGCCTTTGATCTCCATCTCCAAAGCACCGTCATGATTTCCATCGTCACCGTCTTGACACCTTGATCTTCATGGTAGCGCCGTTGTCATCTCGCCAACTATTACTTCTAAAATTATCGCTAACACGTAGTGATAAAGTAAAGAAATTACATGCCGATTGCATTTCATACAATAAAGCGACAACCATAAGGCTCCTACCAGTTGTCGATAGCATTTTACAAAACATGATCATCTCATACAACAAAATATATCACATCATGTCTTGACCATATCACATCACAACATGCCCTGCAACAACAAGTTAGACGTCCTCTACTTTGTTGTTGCAAGTTTTACATGGCTGCTACGGGCTTCTAGTAAGAACCATTCTTACCTACGCATCAAAACCACAACGATGTTTCATCAAGTTTGTTGTCTTAACCTTCAACAAGGACCGGCTGTAGTCAAATTCGATTCAACTAAAGTTGGAGAAATAGACACCCGTCAGCCACCTTTATGCAAAACTAGTTGCATGTCTGTCGGTGGAACCGGTCTCATGAAGATGGTCATGTAAGGTTGGTCCGGGCCGCTTCATCCAACAATACTGCCGAATCAAAATAAGACGTTGGTGGTAAGCAGTATGACTATGATCGCCCACAACTCTTTGTGTTCTACTCGTGCATATCATCTACGCATAAACCTAACTCTGATACCACTATTGGGAAACTAGCATGCAATTTGAAAAAAATTCCTACGCTCATGCAAGATCTATCTAGGAGATGCATAGCAATGAGAGGGGGAGAGTGTGTCCATGTACCCTTGTAGACCAATAGCGGAAGCATTTGACAACGCGGTTGACGTAGTCGAACTTCTTCTCGTTTCGACCGATCAAGCACTGAACGTACGGCACCTCCGAGTTCTGCACACGTTCAGCTCAATGACGTCCCTCGAACTCTTGATCCAGCAAAGTGTCGAGGTAGAGTTCCGCCAGCATGATGGCGTGGCGACGATGATGGTGAAGTGATACGTGCAAGGCTTCGCCTAAGCACTACGTGAATATGACCGGAGGCGTAAATGTGGAGGGGGGTGCCGCACACGGCTAACAATGTTTGGTGTATGTTCTAGCGGTGCCCCCTACATATATATAGGTTGGAGGGGAGGCGAGGCAGCCAAGGGGGTGCTCCAAGTAAGAGGAATCCTACTTGGGGTCCTCCCAATTCGGCCTCCCCCTTTCCTATTCCTATTCGGAGTAGGAAGGGAAGAGGAGGAAGGGGGAATCCTATTCCCTTTTTCCTGTCCTTCTTCCCCTTTCTTTCTCCAATTTGGCTAGCCCATATGGAGGGGTGTTGGGGAACACAGTATTTCAAAATTTTACCTACAATCATGCAAGATCTATGTAGGAGATCATAGCAACGAGCGGGGAGAGTGTGTCTATGTACCCTTGTAGGCCAAAAGCGGAAGTGTTTAGTAACGCGGTTGATGTAGTCGAACGTCTTTGCGATCCAACCGATCCAAGTACCGAACGTATGGCACCTGTGAGTTAAGTACATGTTTAGCTCGATGACGTCCCTCGATCTCTAGATCCAGTTGAGGACAAGGGAGAGTTCCGTCAGCACGATGGCGTGGCGATGGTGATTATGAAGTTACCGACGCAGGGCTTCGCCTAAGCACTACAACAATATGACCGAGGTGTGTAACTGTGGAGGGGGACACCGCACATGGTTAAGAGAAACTTTTGTGTTCTAGGGTGCCCCCTGCCCCCGTCTATAAAGGAGGGGAGGGGGAGGCCGTCCGACCCTGTAGGGCGCTAGGAGGAGGAAGTCCTACTAGGACTCCAAGTCCTAGTAGGATTCCACGTGGAGGAAAGGGGGAAGTTGGAAGGGAGAGGAGGAAGGGAAGGAAAGGGGGGCGCCACCCCTTCCCCTAGTCCAATTCGGACCCAAGGGGGGCGCGGCCAGCCCCTTGTGGCCCTTTCTCTCTCCCCACTAGGGCCCATCAAGGCCCATTAGTTCCCGCGGGGGTTTCAATAACCCTCCGGCACTCTGATAATTATTTGATACCTCTCAGAACTCATCCGGTGTCCGAATAACATCGTCAAATATATCAATCTTTATGTATCGACAATTTTGAGACTCCTCGTCATGTCCGTGATCTCATCCGGGACTCCAAAAAATCTTCGTTCATCAAATCACATAACTCACAATACAAATCGTCATCGAACAACTATGTAGACATGACCGAGACACATCTCCGGTCAATAACCAATAGCGGAACCTGGATGCTCATATTGGCTCCTACATATTCTACGAAGATCTTTATTGGTCAAACCGCATAACAACATACGTTGTTCCCTTTGTCATCGGTATGTTACTTGCCCGAGATTCGATCGTCGGTATCATCATACCTAGTTCAATCTCGTTACCGGCACGTCTCTTTACTTGTTCCGTAATGCATCATCCTGCAACTAACTCATTAGTCACATTGCTTGCAAGGCTTATAGTGATGATCATTACCGAGAGGGCCCAGAGATACCTCTCCGATACACAGAGTGACAAATCCTAACCTCGATCTATGCCAACTCAACAAACACCATCGGAGACACCTGTAGAGCATCTTTACAATCACCCAGTTACGTTGCGACGTTTGATAGCACCCAAGGTGTTCCTCCGGTATTCGGGAGTTGCATAATCTCATAGTCAAAGGAACATATATAAGTCATGATGAAAGCAATAGCAATAAAACTAAACAATCATTTATGCTAAGCTTACAGATGGGTCTTGTCCGTCACATCATTCTCTAATGATGTGATCCCATTCATCAAATGACAATACATGTCTATGGTCAGGAAACTTTACCATCTTTGATTAACGAGCTAGTCAAGTAGAGGCATACTAGGGACACTCTGTTTGTCTATGTATTCACACATGTACTAAGTTTCCGGTTAATACAATTCTAGCATGAATAATAACATTTATCATGACATAAGGAAATATAAATAACAACTTTATTATTGCCTCTATGGCATATTTCCTTTAGTCTCCCACTAGCACTAGAGTCAATAATCTAGATTGCATTATAATGATTCTAACACCCATGGAATCTTCGTGCTAATCATGTTTTGCTCGTGAGAGAGGTTTAGTCAACGGGTCTGCAATATTCAGATCCGTATATATCTTGAAAAATCTCTATGTCTCCCTCCTTGACTTGACCGCAGATGGAATTGAAGCGTCTCTTGATGTGTTTGGTTCTCTTGTGAAATCTGGATTCCTTCGCCAAGGCTATTGCTCCAGTATTGTCACAAAAGATTTTTGGACCCGATGCACTAGGTATGACACCTAGATCGGATATGAAGTCCTTCATCCAGACTCCTTCATTTGCTGCTTCCGGAGCAGCTATGTACTCCGCTTCACATGTAGATCCCGCCAGGACGCTCTGTTTGGAACTGCACCAACTGACAGCTCCACCATTCAATATAAATACGTATCCGGTTTGTGACTTAGAGTCATCCGGATCAGTGTCAAAGCTTGCATCGACGTAACCGTTTATGACGAGCTCTTTGTCACCTCCATAAACGAGAAACATATCCTTAGTCCTTTTCAGGTATTTCAGGATGTTCTTGACCGCTGTCCAGCGATCCACTCCTGGATTACTTTGGTAGCTCCCTGCTAAAATAATAGCAAGGCACACATCAGGTCTGTTACACATCATTGCATACATGATAGAACCTATGGCTGAGGCATAGGGAATGACTTTCATTTTCTCTCTATATTTTGCAGTGGTCGGGCATTGAGTCTGACTCAACTTCACACCTTGTGACACAGGCAAGAACCCTTTCTTTGACTGATCCATTTTGAACTTCTTCAAAAGTTTATCAAGGTATGTGATTTGTGAAAGTCCAATTAAGCGTCTTGATCTATCTCTATAGATCTTGATGCCCAATATATAAGCAGCTTTACCGGGGTATTTCATTGAAAAATTCTTATCCAAGTATCCTTTTATGCTATCTAGAAATTCAGTATCATTTTCGATCAACAATATGTCATCCACATATAATATCAGAAATGCTACACATGTCACACCCTAGCTAGTCATGCATTAGGGTGTTGCATCATGTTTACTCTTTCATCAGAAACTTGAAATGGGGATTTGTGAAACCCTCAGAATCATTTTTTGAAAATGACCCAAATAAAAATTTCTCCAAAAGGGTCCAAGAAAATGCTCATGTTGCTCTCTGAAAATATTGGACAGAGATAAAAATCAAACCAATATTTTTAAGAGCTCATAGGTATTTATTTTGGGCATTTGGAATTAATGCATAACTATTTGCATTGGAAATATATTAGTTATATATATTAATATATGTCCAAAAATTATGCCACCTGTTGGGGAGCTCTGGAATAATATATCTAGCTCCTGCAAAAATTGGCATAAGGTAATAAAATGATTTAATATTTTATTTAAATCAAAACAAATGTCAGAAATTAGAAAACAAAAATAAATAAAAGAAGGAGAAGCTTACCTGGGCTCCTCCCTGTGCAGCCCAGCAGTAGCTGGCCGGCCCAGCCAGCAGGCGGCCCAGCCCGCCTCCTCCTCTGTCGTCTTCGTCCTCGACAGAGGGAGGGGAGTGTGCCCGGCGCGCGCGCGCCACCGCGCCACGCCACCAGCTCGCCTGCCTGCCTGCCTCCCCCCTCCTCGTCTGGATGGCCTGGAACGATGCCACGCCCTCCCCCGTACTCTCTCACTCTCCCCCGGTTCTTCCTCTCCTCTCCCTCGCTCTCTCTTTCCCGTGTCCGAACGCAACCATCACCGCCGTTCGCCATAGCAGCCGCTACCGGCCTCCCCTCGCCTTCCCGACTCGCGCAGGAGCTCCGCCCCCTCGCCCTGAAGCTCCCCGTCAAGCCACAAGACGCCGGACGCCCTGTGGAGCCACCGACGCCATCGTCTTCCTCCTCGGGCTCCGACCACCATCGCCATCGATTCGCCGTCTCCAGCGTGTCCCCGAGCCCGCTTCGACGCCCGCTGCAACCGCGGTGAGCTACGCCACCGTTTCCCTCTCTTCCCCCCTCGTTCCCTCACCGTAGCCCTCCTCTCCACCACGGCCGAACCTCCGCCGTCACTGAGCTCGCCGTCGACGCAGCTCCGGTGACCATTTGGTCACCCCGGCGAGTCCAACAAGTTCGTAAGGCCCCGTAGAGCATCCCTAGAGCCTTGCCTCGCTCGCCTTTGAGCTCCAACCCCGTTTCCGTGCACGACCGAACCCCGGCGGCCGCAGCCGAGCTTGCCGCCGTCGACTCCGGCCACCCCAGGCCCAGCCACGGCCACCGCCCGACGCGCCATCGAGCTAGCTTTCCAACGCACCTAGCCGCACGCCGTTTGGAGCACCACAGAGGAAACCCGAGGCACTTGTACGCTGCGGACCTCGCCGGCGACTAACCGCCGGCGGGTTTGACCTGTTCGACCTGGGGTTTGACCCCCCAGAGTCACTGACGCGTGGGCCCCGTCGGCCAGGGGGTTAGCTTAGTACTAATCGCTGTTAGTTAACCCCCCTGACACTGACCAGTGGGCCCCAGTGCCATTAATCTTTTAATTAGGATTAAACTAACCCTGTTTAACCCCCCTGTCACTGACGTGTGGACCCCATACGTCAGGTTTGACCCCAGCCAGCCGCAGTTGACCGCTGACGTCGTGCTGACGTCATGCTAGCGCAATATATATATATTTCTGGATTTAAATTAAATCAGGAAATTCCAGAATATAATTTAAACTTCAAAAATTCATAACTTTTATTTTGTAACTCCAAATCAGACAAATTATATATGAAAAATGATCAGAAAAATCCAATCTATCCATCTGTACTATTTTCATGCATGATCAAACAAGTTAAATTGATGTTTAAAGCAGAACAAGGAAAAGCACTTTAAAAGGCCATGTTTGAGTTTCAAATTTGAATCTTTGATTCAAATTGGTTCAAACCCTTCTGGTCTTAGTTGCATTAGCCCAACACACTCATATTGCCATGTTTCATGCATGCATCATATTGTTGCACATTGTTTGGTGATGGTTGTGTATCGGTGTCCTTTGCGACAGGTTCTGCCTCCGAGGAGTACCGTGATTACCCTAACGAAGAACCGTATCAGTGCATCGAACCATCAGGCAAGCAACCAACCATTTGATCATATCGATACAATCCCATGTTCTCGCTCCTGCTCTCTTTTACTGCATTAAGACAACGCGTTTCAAACTGCTGTGTGCTACGGTAGTTGAACCCATTTCCTCTGCATGATATGTCATTGCCACAGTAACTAGATGAAACCCACTAGCATGTGTAGGAGTTGATTGAGCCATATGTATGTGTTGTTCCTACCTTGCTATGCCTGCTATGCTTAGAGTCGTGTCAGGTCTAGTTCATCTGGGTGATGGGCTAGAGTGAAATGATTATGTCGGTAATGAGAGTGGTGTGGTGAACACGATTTGGTAAAGGTATCGATGAGAGGCCATGTAGGAGTACATGGTGGGTTGTTTCATTGAAGCCGACCTTAAGCACTGAGATCTGTATGTGTGATTTAAGATACAGCTACTACCATGCATTGGGCCCTGAAATATGACCCCGCTCGACTTCTTACTCACCCTAGCTCTCTGTCCAGGAGTTGCAAGTAGTTTCTGGTGTTTGTAGCCTACTGGAGGCCGTGGACAGCGCTGACCGTAGGGGTGGGCTGTGATGCGGTAGGTACGTGGCCGGGTGTACCGAATACCCGTTAGGTATCTCGGGAACCCTGTTCACATCGTTCGGGGCCGTATGGGAAACCTCGGCCGGACTCCCTGCGGATGGAACCTGAATAGGCGATAAACCTGGACTAGAGGCTTAAGTGTTTAGGTAGGTCATGGTCTACACCCACGTCGGCTTTCGCTTGAAGTCTGCCGAGCACATGTCGTGTGCAGACGCTAAGTGGTGGAAACATGTATGAAGAAGTACACCCCTGCAGGGTTATCATAATCTATTCGAATAGCCGCGTCCGCGGTAAAGGACTACTTGGTTGCCTATACAGTTCATAGACAAGTAAATGGAAACTGCTAAAAGCCTCAAGATAAGTGTGAGTGCCGAGGATGGCTCTTCCGTAGGAAGACGGAGGTGGATCCTCGGTAGTGTATTGAAGTGGTGAGTAGTGGACTCGTGTGCGCAAAACCATTTCAAGTTGGAGTATCGTAGGATAGTCTAGCCAAGAGTCAAAGCTGGCTTGCTGCAATAACTCCACCAACCCTTCTTGATAATATGCATGTATGTAGGATCTGATGTAAGTCTTGCTGAGTACCTTTGTACTCATGTTGCTATAATTTACATTTTTTACAGAAGACGCTGCAACCCCTTCTGATGGGTTCTATGTAGACGTTGACATCAACGAGTAGGCTAAAGACCCAGGTGGTGACCCTGAGCTTGTGAAGGACCACGTAGTATAGCTAGGCTTTCCAAGCCTCTTTTATTTTACTAGTTGTCTGTACTCAGACAAGTTACTTCCGCTGCTGGTTTGTATGACTGTATGACTTGAATGCTGGGTCGTGTGACCCGTACCTTTGTGTATGATATGTATGGCTCCTTGAGCCTTAAATAAAGTACTTGTGTCGTAGAGTCATGTTGTGATGCTTCGTTGTATTTGCACATATCGAGCATATTGTGTGTATGATTGAAATGCTTGGTATGTGTGGGATCTGACTATCTAGTTGTTTATCTTTAGTAGCCTCTCTTACCGGGAAATGTCTCCTAGTGTTACCGCTGAGCCATGGTAGCTTGCTACTGCTCTGGAACACTTAGGCTGGCCGGCATGTGTCCTTCTTCGTTCCTGTGTCTGTCCCTTCGGGGAAATGTCACGCTTTGAGTACCGGAGTCCTGTTAGCCCGCTACAGCCCGGTTTACCGGAGTCCTGCTAGCCCAGTGCTACAGCCCGGACCCACTTGCTGATGACCGACACGTTCGAAGCTGGGTCATGGATGCCTGTCCCTGTAAGTCTGTGCCACTTTGGGTTTACAACTAGTCATGTCAGCCTGGGCTCTTTATCATATGGATGCTAGCGACACTATCATATACGTGAGCCAAAAGGCGCAAACGGTCCCGGGCAAAGGTAAGGCGACACCCGTGGGAATACCGTGCGTGAGGCCGCAAAGTGATATGAAGTGTTACCGGCTAGATCGATGTGACATCGAGTCGGGGTCCTGACAGCGTTGAATTAAATCAGGAAATTCCAGAATATTAATTAAACTTCAAAAATTCATAACTTTTATTCTGTAACTCCAAATTGGACAAATTATATATGAAAAATGATCAGAAAAATCCAATCTATCCATCTGTACCATTTCCATGCATGATCAAACAAGTTAAGTTGATGTTTTAATCAGAACAAGAAAAGGCACTTTAAAAGGCCATATTTGAATTTGAAATTTGAATCCTTGATTCAAATTTGTTCAAACCCTTCTGGTTTTAGTTGCATTAGCCCAACACACTCATATTGCCATGTTTCATGCATGCATCATATTGTTGCATATTGTTTGGTGATGTTTGTGTATCGATGTCCTTTGCGACAGGATCTGTCCCCGAGGAGTACCGTGATTACCCTAACGAAGAACCGTATCCGTGCAACGAACCATCAGGCAAGCAACCAACCATCTGATCATATCGATACAATCCCATGTTCTCGCTCCTGCTCTCTTTTACTGCATTAAGACAACGCGATTCAAACTGCTGTGTGTTACGGTAGTTGAACCCATTTCCTCTGCATGACCTGTCATTGCCACAGTAACTAGATGAAACCCACTAGCATGTGTAGGAGTTGATTGAGCCATATGTATGTGTTGTCCCTACCTTGCTATGCCTGCTATGCTTAGAGTCGTGTCAGGTCTGGTTCATCTGGGTGATGGGCTAGAGTGAAATGATTATGTCGGTAATGAGAGTGGTGTGGTGAACACGATTTGGTAAAGGTATCGATGAGAGGCCATGTAGGAGTACATGGTGGGTTGTTTCATTGAAGCCGACCTTAAGCACTGAGATCTGTATGTGTGATTTAAGAATCAGCTACTACCATGCATTGGGCCCGAAACCAATGGACCCTCTCGACTTCTTATTCACCCTAGTTCTCCGTCCAGGAGTTGCAAGTAGTTTCTGGTGTTTGTAGCCTACTAGAGGCCGTGGACAGCGCTGACCGTAGGGGTGGGCTGTGATGCGGTAGGTACGTGGCCGGGTGTACCGAATACCCGTTAGGTATCTCGGGAACCCTGTTCACATCGTTCGGGGCCGTATGGGAAACCTCGGCCGGACTCCCTGCGGATGGAACCTGAATAGGCGATAAACCTGGACTAGAGGCTTAAGTGTTTAGGTAGGTCGTGGTCTACACCCACGTCGGCTTTCGCTTGAAGTCTGCCGAGCACATGTCGTGTGCAGACGCTAAGTGGTGGAAACATGTATGAAGAAGTACACCCCTGCAGGGTTATCATGATCTATTCGAATAGCCGCGTCCGCGGTAAAGGACTACTTGGTTGCCTATACAGTTCATAGACAAGTAAATGGAAACTACTAAAAGCCTCAAGATAAGTGTGAGTGCAGAGGATGGCTCCTCCGTAGGAAGACGGAGGCGGATCCTCGGTAGTGTATTGAAGTGGTGAGTAGTGGACTCGTGTGCGCAAAACCATTTCAAGTTGAAGTATCGTAGGATAGTCTAGCCAAGAGTCAAAGCTGGCTTGCTGCAATAACTCCACCAACCCTTCTTGATAATATGCATGTATGTAGGATCTGATGTAAGTCTTGCTGAGTACCTTTGTACTCATGTTGTTATAATTTACATTTTTACAGAAGACGCTGCAACCCCTTCTGATGGGTTCTATGTAGACGTTGACATCAACGAGTAGGCTAAAGGCCCAGGTGGTGACCCTGAGCTTGTGAAGGACCACGTAGTATAGCTAGGCTTTCCAAGCCTCTTTTATCTTACTAGTTGTCTGTACTCAGACAAGTTACTTCCGCTGTTGGTTTGTATGACTGTATGACTTGAATGCTGGGTCGTGAGACCCGTATCTTTGTGTATGTTATGTATGGCTCCCTGAGCCTTAAATAAAGTACTTGTGTCGTAGAGTCATGTTGTGATGCTTCGTTGTATTTGCACATATCGAGCATATTGTGTGTATGATTGAAATGCTTGGTATGTGTGGGATCTGACTACCTAGTTGTTTATCTTTAGTAGCCTCTCTTACCGGGAAATGTCTCCTAGTGTTACCGTTGAGCCATGGTAGCTTGCTACTGCTCTAGAACACTTAGGCTGGCCGGCATGTGTCCTTCTTCGTTCCGGTGTCTGTCCCTTCAGGGAAATGTCACGCATTGAGTACCGGAGTCCTGTTAGCCCGCTACAGCCCGGTTTACCGGAGTCCTGCTAGCCCAGTGCTACAGCCCGGACCCACCTGCTGATGACCGACACGTTCGAAGCTGGGTCATGGATGCCTGTCCGTGTAAGTCTGTGCCACTTTGGGTCTACGACTAGTCATGTCAGCCCGGGCTCTTTATCATATGGATGCTAGCGACACTATCATATACGTGAGCCAAAAGGCGCAAACGGTCCCGGGTAAAGGTAAGGCGACATCCGTGGGGATACCGTGCGTGAGGCCGCAAAGTGATATGAGGTGTTACCGGCTAGATCGATGTGACATCGAGTCGGGGTCCTGACAGCGTTGGCATCAGAGCCGGACTGCCTGTAGGTTCTCCAAGCCAAACTGGTCGATGTTGAGTCTAGAAATTCTTTAGTTATATGTAGGGGAATTGTTTGTGGGTTGGAACGTAAGGCTCTTTTTACTCCTTTATCTAATGACATTCTGATCTGAGTCAGTCTATTCTTCCACCGGGGGTTAAGGAATTAGGATCTGTTCTCTCTATCAGGATCACGTGTTACTAATCAGTAGTACCTTATAAGTTTGATGGATACAAGCCTAGTTCAATTCTACTATCATATTATGTTGCTAGGATGGACTCAGAACTTGATATGATGATGTTGAGTGTGTGTGAAATTCTTTGTCAAATGTCTCAAAATCCTTCTTGAGCAATTACAGTTGTTATGCTGCCGAAATTTTGCTAGCAATTCTAATGCCTTTGCATTATGATTGTGCTTTCAGATGGCCACTCGCGACCTCAATCAAGTGGTTCGCCTGACTCGATGCCTAGATGTACCCGGCCATACTGCCATGTTGGTCAGGGTAATGACTGAGGCTGGATACCGATGGTATCCTGAGTACACGGTCGAAGAGCAATTCCGAGACTTTAATCAAAGCCAGTATCTCTGCACTGTCAGGATATTTCCATCTTATCCTGGGTCCACCGAGCCCCTTCACTGCTCCTATGGACTCGGGGTTACTATTGAGATGGCTGTGTAGGACGCCGCCTACTCTATGATGACCATCATGCGAGTCAGATCTGGACTATTTCGGGACTCTGATTTCCGGTATATGCCAGGATCACTTCCAGGAGCACAAGGGTATCTCCAGGCTATCTATGCTGACCCCACTCAGGAGGATTCACGGACTCGCACCACTGCTGAGATGCTCGAGGATAAGGACCGTGAAAATCGGGCCTTGAGGTTAGAGCTCTTCAATACCCGTGCTGACCACTGGGCCACTTTGACTCGGTTCGCACCGGCGGTGCAAGCTGGATATTCGGATATGCGCGATCTCTATCCTGTGAGATCTGCTCTGCCAGACGTGATGGGTTGGCGTGATGTAGGAGGCATCACCCCACCTCGCGGTCCCCGCAGGCCATCGTCTGTTGGTCCAAGGCCTCATCCTAGCCCCTATGGTCCACAAGCTCCGCGAGATCGTCTGTTTCCGGATGATCATGTTGAGCTTCCAGGCTATGGAGGTGACTTCTACGAGGACTACTACGGATCGGTCTGAGTTAGTGGTAGTATCACTAGTTCGCACTAGCTGTGTCGTCTATCATCCTGCGTGACTCGTGGGATATGACCTAGTTTGTACTCTTTCCGGAGGTGTAGAAAAATAATGTATAGGAGCTTGGGATGCCTCCGATGAGATGTAATCCTCTTTCACCGTAATAGTACTTTGTTTGGTCTTGTACTAAACCCTGTATGGTGTGTATGACGATGGAATAAAGAAGCAGTTTCTGTATTTACCATGTCATACGGATGATCATCTTGCATTTTGAGTTATTCCTTACATTTTATATCCTATGTCGGAATTTTATCATCCTGGCTAAATCATTGTCTTGTTTACCTAGGATGGTCAACACGCGCACTAACCCTGCTCCTCAAGAGCAGGCCGAAGGCAGTGAAGTCAGGGATGCAAATCTGCCTCATCCTCCTTCCCTAGCCGAGGTTATGATGGAAGCTGAGAGAAACAAGCGGGAGACCAACCGTTTGTTGGAGCGTATTGAACAGAACACGGCACACCATCAGAGGACTAATGTGGTGTCACTCAGTGATTTTATCAAATTACATCCACCCACGTTCCACCACTCCGTCGAGCCTCTCGACGCTGATGACTGGCTTCGCAGTATCTCTCACAAACTGCGTTCCGCGCTGGTAGCGGAGGCTGACAAGGTCACCTTTGCTGCTTATCATCTTGAAGGCCCCGCCAGTCTATGGTGGGAGAATTATGGAGCTATGCGCCCAGCGGGCCATGTCACTACTTGGGCTGAATGGAGCGAGGCTTTCCGTGAACATCACATTCCGGAGGGTCTCATGGACCGTAAACGTGAGGAATTTTGCAGTTTCACTCAGGGCCGACTTTCTGTGGATGCTTATAGCAGGGAGTTTGGTAATCTCGCACGATATGCAACTGAGGAAGTGTCTACCGATGCCAAGAAGCAAGCAAGGTTCCGTAAGGGCCTTAGTCCTGAGCTTCGCCGTGACCTCCGTCTACATGAGTGCACATCTTTTCAGAAACTGGTCAACAAGGCCATCAGTGCTGAAACTGGTCACACTGACTATGACGCAACACGCAAGCATGGCCGTGACATGGGTTCCTCATCCGGTGCTGGTCCTCAGAAGCGCCGCGTGTGGGTACCCAACACCGCCCTGCCACCCAGGTTCACACCGAGGCCATCTTTCCAGGCGCCTCGCCCTGTTCAACAGTCTGCACCGGCCAAGCCCTATGGGGGTCCAACCAACAATGCTCCTCCACGTACCAGTTCCCTGACCTGTTTCAAGTGTGGGGAATCTGGTCACTATATGCGTGAGTGTCCCCAGACCAACCCCAACCAATCTGCTAAAGCCGTTGGCCGTGGCAAGCCGACAGGGAATGTGTTCCACGCCAAGCCGGCCACCGCTTCACGTGGCCATGTCAACTGTATCTCTGCCGAAGAAGCTCAAGAGGATCCCAACGTCGTTCTCGGTATGCTTCTTGTTAATTGCCACCCGGCATCTGTTCTTTTCGATACAGGAGCCTCTCACTCATTTATATCCGAGAACTATGCTCGTTTGCATAACACTGCATTCTGTGACATGCCATCCACTATGGAAATTTCTACTCCTGGTTCTAGATGGCAGACCTCTAGGGTAAGTTATGGAAATGAAATCCAAGTCGACAGACTTGTTTTTCTTGCATCTTTGATAGCTCTCAAATCTTCAGATATTAATATCATTTTGGGTATGGACTAGATGTCAGCTCATCATGCCAAAATTGATTGCTTCTCTAGGGCTGTTCAACTCACCCATCCTTCGGGGAAGATAGTCAATGTCTTGACCCGATTAGCCAAGCGACAGTTATTTTCTCTTAATGCCAGCCCTTTGCCAGATCTTGAGGACGTTCCGGTAGTCCGTGACTTCCCGGATGTCTTCCCAGAGGAATTGCCAGGTGTTCCACCTGACAGGGATGTTGAGTTCGTAATAGACCTCATTCCAGGAACCGTTCCGATTGCTAGAAGACCTTATAAGATGGCACCACTAGAACTAGTCGAGCTTAAGAAACAACTCGATGAGTCCTTGAAAAAGGGTTTCATCCGCCCTAGTTCATCTCCGTGGGCTTGCCCCGTCCTATTCGTCAAGAAGAAGGATGGTACGGACCGGATGGTTGTAGATTACCGACCTGTCAATTTGGTCACAATCAAGAACAAATATCCGCTTCCCAGGATCAACAACCTGTATGATCAGCTCGCTGGATCCTCAGTCTTCTCCAAGATGGATTTGAGGTTGGGCTACCATCAAATCAAAATCAGAAACAGGGACATTCCTAAAACGGCCTTTGTTACTCGTTATGGCCAATACGAGTACACCGTCATGTCCTTCGGTTTAACCAACGCTCCAGCCACTTTTTCTCGGTTAATGAACTCAATCTTCATGGAGTATTTGGATAAATTCGTCATGGTTTACCTCGATGATATACTCATCTACTCCAAGAACGAGGAAGAACATGCCGAACATCTAAGGCTAGTGTTGAAGAAACTTCGAGAGCATCGCCTTTATGCCAAATTTTCTAAATGTGAATTCTGGTTGTCAGAAGTGACCTATCTGGGTCATGTAATATCTGGTAAAGGTATTGCTGTTAACCCTGAGCGAGTTCAAGCCGTCCTTAATTGGACTCCACCTGAATCGGTCAAGCAAGTTCGGAGTTTTCTGGGCTTAGCGAGCTATTGTCGTCACTTTGTCGAGAACTTCTCCAAGGTTGCTAAACCTCTAACCGAACTCCTCAAGAAAGATAAGAAGTTCGAATGGACTCCACAATGTGAGCACAGCTTTCAGGAACTGAAAAGACGCCTGACCTCTGCTCCTGTACTGGTACCGCCAGACTTCTCCAAGGACTTTGTTATCTACTGCGACGCCTCGCGACAAGGACTAGGTTGCATTCTCATGCAAGATCGACACGTAATTGCCTACGCTTCACGGCAATTGCACCCACATGAGGAGAATTATCCTACTCATGATCTAGAGCTTGCAGCCGTAGTCTATGCACTCAAGACCTGGCGACATTACCTCCTCGGTAACCGTTGCGAGATATTCACGGATCATCAAAGTCTGAAGTACATTTTCACCCAACCGGATCTGAATCTCAGGCAAAGACGTTGGGTTGAGTTGATCACAAACTTCGATTTAGGAATAACCTACACCCCAGGGAAAGCCAACGTCATGGCTGATGCGCTAAGTCGTAAATCTTATTGTAACAACCTGATGTTACAACAAAGTCAACCGCTTCTCCATGAGGAATTTCGGAAGCTTAACCTTCACATTGTTCCTCAAGGTTTTCTTTCCACCTTGGTAGCAAAACCTACTCTTACGGATCAAATCATCGCTGCCCAAAAGCGAGATAAGGGAATATCTAAAATCAAGGAGAACATTGCTAGCGGAGGTGCTAGTTGTTTCTCCACAAATGATCATGGTGTTGTGTACTTTGAGAACCGTCTAGTGGTTCCCAAGAACCAGCATCTACGGCAGTTGATCCTTAAGGAGGCTCATGAATCTCCTCTCACCATTCATCCCGGTAGTACTAAGATGTATCAGGACCTACGCCAGAGGTTCTGGTGGACTAGGATGAAGAGAGAGATTGCTCAGTATATTGCAAATTGCGACGTCTGTCGTCGTGTAAAAGCAGAGCACCAACGGCCTGCTGGCACCCTTCAACCCTTAGCTATTCCTGAATGGAAATGGGATAAAATTGGTATGGATTTCATTACCGGTTTTCCCAGGACCAAGAGAGGGAATAATGCTATTTTCGTCGTTGTCGACCGTCTTTCCAAAGTAGCCCATTTCTTACCTGTTCGTGAGAGTATAACCGCTAGTCAGCTGGCAGACTTATACATCTCCCGAATAGTGTCCCTCCATGGTGTTCCTTTGGAAATTAACTCGGATCGAGGAAGTCTTTTCACCTCTCGATTTTGGGAAAGCTTCCAAAATGCTATGGGGACCCGTCTCTCCTTTAGCACCGCCTTCCACCTCAGTCGAGTGGTCAAGTGGAACGCGTCAACCAGATTCTAGAAGACATGCTTCGAGCCTCTGTTATCTCATTCGGAATGGACTGGGAGAAGTGCCTTCCATTTGCCGAATTCGCTTACAACAACAGCTATCAATCTAGCTTGGGTAAAGCCCCTTTTGAAGTTCTCTATGGACGACGGTGTCGAACACCCCTTAACTGGTCAGAGACCGGGGAAAGACAATTCTTTGGCCCGGATATGATTCAGGAAGCAGAAGAACAAGTTCGTATCGTTCGTGAAAAGTTGAAAACAGCCCAATCTCGTCAAAAGAGTCAATATGACCGAAAACATAAGGCTATGACTTTCGAGGTTGACGAGAAGGCTTATCTTCGGGTCACCCCTCTGAAGGGAACCCATCGTTTCGGTATCAAAGGCAAATTGGCTCCTCGTTACATTGGACCTTTCCGCATTCTCGCCAAACGAGGAGAAGTTGCCTACCAGTTGGAACTACCTCCGCACCTCTCCAGAGTCCATGATGTCTTCCACGTTTCTCAACTCAGGCGTTGCTTCTCGGATCCTATCCGTGGAGTGGACCACGAAACGCTTGATCTCCAAGATAATCTTACATATCAAGAGTACCCCATTCGTATCCTCGATCAGGCCGAACGTACCACCCGACGTCATAATATCAAGTTTCTCAAAGTACAATGGTCGCACCATTCTGAGGATGAAGCAACTTGGGAAAGGGAGGATCGTCTTCGACTCGAGTATCCCGCCTTCTTCCCGGAGGAACCCAAATCTCGGGACGAGATTCTTTTGAGTGGGGGTGAGTTGTCACACCCTAGCTAGTCATGCATTAGAGTGTTGCATCATGTTTACTCTTTCATCAGAAACTTGAAATGGGGATTTGTGAAACCCTCAGAATCATTTTTTGAAAATGACCCAAATAAAAATTTCTCCAAAAGGGTCCAAGAAAATGCTCATGTTGCTCTCTGAAAATATTGGACAGAGATAAAAATCAAACCAATATTTTTAAGAGCTCATAGGTATTTATTTTGGGCATTTGGAATTAATGCATAACTATTTGCATTGGAAATATATTAGTTATATATATTAATATATGTCCAAAAATTATGCCACCTGTTGGGGAGCTCTGGAATAATATATCTAGCTCCTGCAAAAATTGGCATAAGGTAATAAAATGATTTAATATTTTATTTAAATCAAAACAAATGTCAGAAATTAGAAAACAAAAATAAATAAAAGAAGGAGAAGCTTACCTGGGCTCCTCCCTGTGCAGCCCAGCAGTAGCTGGCCGGCCCAGCCAGCAGGCGGCCCAGCCCGCCTCCTCCTCTGTCGTCTTCGTCCTCGACAAAGGGAGGGGAGTGTGCCCGGCGCGCGCGCGCGCCACCGCGCCACGCCACCAGCTCGCCTGCCTGCCTGCCTCCCCCCCTCCTCGTCTGGATGGCCTGGAACGACGCCACGCCCTCCCCCGTACTCTCTCACTCTCCCCCGGTTCTTCCTCTCCTCTCCCTCGCTCTCTCTTTCCCGTGTCCGAATGCAACCATCGCCGCCGTTCGCCATAGCAGCCGCTACCGGCCTCCCCTCGCCTTCCCGACTCGCGCAGGAGCTCCGCCCCCTCGCCCTGAAGCTCCCCGTCAAGCCACAAGACGTCGGACGCCCTGTGGAGCCACCGACGCCATCGTCTTCCTCCTCGGGCTCCGACCACCATCGCCGTCGATTCGCCGTCTCCAGCGCGTCCCCGAGCCCGCTTCGACGCCCGCTGCAACCGCGGTGAGCTACGCCACCGTTTCCCTCTCTTCCCCCCCTCGTTCCCTCACCGTAGCCCTCCTCTCCACCACGGCCGAACCTCCGCCGTCGCTGAGCTCGCCGTCGACGCAGCTCCGGTGACCATTTGGTCACCCCGGCGAGTCCAACAAGTTCGTAAGGCCCCGTAGAGCATCCCTAGCGCCTTGCCTCGCTCGCCTTCGAGCTCCAACCCCGTTTCCGTGCACGACCGAACCCCGGCGGCCGCAGCCGAGCTCGCCACCGTCGACTCCGGCCACCCCAGGCCCAGCCACGGCCACCGCCCGACGCGCCATCGAGCTAGCTTTCCAACGCACCTAGCCGCACGCCGTTTGGAGCACCACAGAGGAAACCCGAGGCACTTGTACGCCGCGGACCTCGCCGGCGACTAACCGCCGGCGGGTTTGACCTGTTCGACCTGGGGTTTGACCCCCCAGAGTCACTGACGCGTGGGCCCCGTTGGCCAGGGGGTTAGCTTAGTACTAATCGCTGTTAGTTAACCCCCCTGACACTGACCAGTGGGCCCCAGTGCCATTAATCTTTTAATTAGGATTAAACTAACCCTGTTTAACCCCCCTGTCACTGACGTGTGGACCCCACACGTCAGGTTTGACCCCAGCCAGCCGCAGTTGACCGCTGACGTCGTGCTGACGTCATGCTAGCGCAATATATATATATTTCTGGATTTAAATTAAATCAGGAAATTCCAGAATATAATTTAAACTTCAAAAATTCATAACTTTTATTTTGTAACTCCAAATCAGACAAATTATATATGAAAAATGATCAGAAAAATCCAATCTATCCATCTGTACTATTTTCATGCATGATCAAACAAGTTAAATTGATGTTTAAAGCAGAACAAGGAAAAGCACTTTAAAAGGCCATGTTTGAGTTTCAAATTTGAATCTTTGATTCAAATTGGTTCAAACCCTTCTGGTCTTAGTTGCATTAGCCCAACACACTCATATTGCCATGTTTCATGCATGCATCATATTGTTGCACATTGTTTGGTGATGGTTGTGTATCGGTGTCCTTTGCGACAGGTTCTGCCTCCGAGGAGTACCGTGATTACCCTAACGAAGAACCGTATCAGTGCATCGAACCATCAGGCAAGCAACCAACCATTTGATCATATCGATACAATCCCATGTTCTCGCTCCTGCTCTCTTTTACTGCATTAAGACAACGCGTTTCAAACTGCTGTGTGCTACGGTAGTTGAACCCATTTTCCTCTGCATGACCTGTCATTGCCACAGTAACTAGATGAAACCCACTAGCATGTGTAGGAGTTGCTTGAGCCATATGTATGTGTTGTTCCTACCTTGCTATGCCTGCTATGCTTAGAGTCGTGTCAGGTCTGGTTCATCTGGGTGATGGGCTAGAGTGAAATGATTATGTCGGTAATGAGAGTGGTGTGGTGAACACGATTTGGTAAAGGTATCGATGAGAGGCCATGTAGGAGTACATGGTGGGTTGTTTCATTGAAGCCGACCTTAAGCACTGAGATTTGTATGTGTGATTTAAGAATCAGCTACTACCATGCATTGGGCCCGAAACCAATGGACCCTCTCGACTTCTTATTCACCCTAGTTCTCCGTCCAGGAGTTGCAAGTAGTTTCTGGTGTTTGTAGCCTACTGGAGGCCGTGGACAGCGCTGACCGTAGGGGTGGGCTGTGATGCGGTAGGTACGTGGCACGGTGTACCGAATACCCGTTAGGTATCTCGGGAACCCTATTCACATCGTTCGGGGCCGTATGGGAAACCTCGGCCGGACTCCCTGCGGATGGAACCTGAATAGGCGATAAACCTGGACTGGAGGCTTAGGTGATTAGGTAGGTCGTGGCCGACACCCACGTTGGGCTTCCGCTTGAAGGTTGCCGAGTACATGTCGTGTAAGCGACGATAAGTGGTGAGAGCGTGTATGAAGAAGTACACCCCTGCAGGGTTAACATGATCTATTCGAATAGCCGCGTCCGCGGTAAAGGACTACTTGGTTGCCTATACAGTTCATAGACAAGTAAATGGATACTGTTAAAAGCCTCAAGATAAGTGTGACTGTATGACTTGTATGTAGGGTCGTGAGACCCGTACCTTTGTGTATGATATGTATGGCTCCCTGAGCCTTAAATAAAGTACTTGTGTCGTAGAGTCATGTTGTGATGCTTCGTTGTATTTGCACATATCGAGCATATTGGGTGTATGATTGAAATGCTTGGTATGTGTGGGATCTGACTATCTAGTTGTTTATCTTTAGTAGCCTCTCTTACCGGGAAATGTCTCCTAGTGTTACCGCTGAGCCATGGTAGCTTGCTACTGCTCTGGAACACTTAGGCTGGCCGGCATGTGTCCTTCTTCGTTCCTGTGTCTGTCCCTTCGGGGAAATGTCACGCTTTGAGTACCGGAGTCCTGTTAGCCCGCTACAGCCCGGTTTACCGGAGTCCTGCTAGCCCAGTGCTACAGCCCGGACCCACTTGCTGATGACTGACACGTTCGAAGCTGGGTCATGGATGCCTGTCCCTGTAAGTCTGTGCCACTTTGGGTTTACGACTAGTCATGTCAGCCCGGGCTCTTTATCATATGGATGCTAGCGACACTATCATATACGTGAGCCAAAAGGCGCAAACGGTCCCGGGAAAAGGTAAGACGACACCCGTGGGGATACCGTGCGTGAGGCCGCAAAGTGATATGAGGTGTTACCAGCTAGATCGATGTGACATCGAGTCGGGGTCCTGACATTTTGTTTCTATTAAGTTCCAAGTAAGACCTTTGGGATGGTATATGGTGATAGTTGATTTGATCTTGCTGAAAAACAGAAACTTTTGCGCTCACGAAAATAATTCTCATTTTTAACAGAAGCGTGATAAAATACTTCTTCTTTTTGCATAATATTAATAGAAAATTTTCCCAGGCTGTCCTAATTGTTAAGAATTTTCGGAATATCATAAGTATGGTTGGAGTACAGATTACTACAGACCATTCTATTTGGACAGATTCTGTTTTCAATGCATAGTTTGCTTGGTTTCTGGTTTCTATGGGTTATATTGCTCAATATAAATAGTGAAAATGATATTCTACAGTAGGCATTGTGTGAGAACAATTATGAATGTTGTCTTTGACAGGACCAAAGTGAAATGGTTTGCTCTTTATCATACTAACCTATCTCATGAAGTTCTGTTAAGTTTTGTGTGATTGAAGTTTTCAAGTTTTGGGTGAGATGTCGATATGAGGAGAATAAGGAGTGAAAAGACCCTAATCTTGGGGATGCCCAAGGCACCCCAACGTAATATTAAAGGAAGATCCAAGCAACTAAGCTTGGGGATGCCCCAGAAGGCATCCCCTCTTTCGTCTCCAACATTATTGGTAACCTCACTTGGAGCTACATTTTTATTCGTCATATGATATGTGTTTTTCTTGGAGTATCATTTTATTTTATTAAGATTTTCTTGATGTTATTTAGAATAATGTTTTTCATATTTTATTTCAATAAAAATGTCAAGTATAGCCTTTGCCATGCTTATTTTGCAAGTCTATATGTTGCTGTTTCAAAACAGAAAGTTTACCGCTGTTGCAAAAATTACCTAGAAAAGTCAGAACGTGATAAAATGTTGAAACTTTTTGCACAATAATATCTCATAATTTTTCTACAATGTGGTAAATTTTCATAATTTTTGGAGTTAAAGAAGTATTGATACTCTTGCATTCTTGACAGACTATACTGTTTTGGCAGATTGCTATTATGTTTGCTTCTTTAATGATTCTATTTGAGGATAGGAGTATTAAATATGCAGAGGCATTTGGTATGCAATGTTGAATAATAATTTTGGTGATTTTCTACAGTCGAGAATGATAAGGTTTTGCATTGATTTATACTAACTTATCTCACGAGTTCTTGTTGAGTTTTGTGTGGATGAAGTTTTTGAGATTTAGGAAAACCGTGATATGAGAGGAATTAAGAAGACACAAAAGCTCAAGATTGGGGATGCCCAAGGCACCCCAAGATAATATTTCAAGAAGTCTCAAGCATCTAAGCTTGGGGATGCCCCGGTAGGCATCCCACCTTTCTTCTTCAAAAATTATCGGTTAGTATCGCCTGAGTTGAAATGGGGATGACAGAACCCCCAGTCCCCTCTGAAACCAACTAGGGTTACTAAAATAATTTTTCAATGAACCTGAAATGCCCTTCTAAAATGCCCATCATTTTTGTCTTGGTTCAGAACCTCTGCCAAAAATGGTGCACATTTTCCTAGGCCATCCTAGGGTTTTTGAATTAAATCATAAATATTTGAATTTGGGCATTTAAAATAATATAAAATATCTAAATGCTCAAATATCTCCAAACTAAAATGTTTCATGTTGGAAATAATCCAACTATGGGCCAGGAATAGTTTGGTGATTTTTGAAGTTGCCTAGGTATTTTATTAAATTCAACAAAGTTGCAGATATATTAAATAAAACAGAAAACAGAAGAAAAAGGGAAAAACTTACCTGGGCTCCTCCCTGTGCGGCCCAGCCAGCTGGCCGGCCCAGCCAGCAACCGACCCAGCCCAGCACTGTAGCCCTCCGTCGTCTTCCTCCCCTCGCCCCGAAGCTGCTGCGTGCTCGCGCGCGCACGGCCGCGCGGCCACCTCCTGCTTGCCGACGACCTCCTGGCCGCGTGGACGACGCCCGCAGCCCGTCCCGATCCCCCCTGCTCTCTCTCACTCTCCCCGGCTCTTTCCTTCCTCTCCCTCGCTCTCTCTCTCTCACGGCCGAACACCACCGTCGCCGCCGTTCGCCGTAGCCGCCATCTCCGGCCACCCCTCGCTCCCCCGACTAGCTCAGAAGCTCCGCCACAACTCCCTCTTCCTCCCCACCGCTCCACGGGTCCCCGGAAGCCCTGCATCGCCGCCACGTCGCCGTTCCCCTCTTCGGCTCCGATCATCGTCGCCGTCGAATTCGTCGTCTCCGGCACGTCCCCGAGCCCGCTTCGACGCCCACTGCAACCGCGGTGAGCTACGCCACCGTTTCCCCCTCTTCTCCCCCCTCGTTCCCTCACCATAGCCTCCTCCCCACCACGGCCGAACCTCCGCCGTCGCCGAGCTCGCCGTCGACGCAGCTCCGGTGACCATTTGGTCACCCCGGCGAGTCCAACAAGTTCGCAAGACCCCGTAGAGCATTCCTAGCGCCTCGCTTTGCTCGACTTCGAGCTCCAACCCCATTCCCGTGCACGACCGAACCCCGGCGGCCGCAGCCGAGCTCGCCGCCGTCGACTCCGGCCACCCCGACCCAAACGGACTCCGCCAAGAGCTGCGGGTCGTCCTCAGCTCCACTCCGGTGGTCTCCGCGGCCCCTCTGGTGGCCGAAATGGCCAAAACCACTCCCGCCGCCGCGTCGGGCTCGCCGGCGGCTAAACGCCGGCAGCCGACTTTGACTTTGACCACGGGTGGGCCCTGGTTGACTCCCCTGAGTCAATGACAGGTGGGGCCCAGCCCTGTTAATTAAACAGGATTAGTTTTAATCAAATTTTAATTAAAATAATCACCCTGACATGCGGGACCCACTGTCAGGTTTGACCCAGACCTGTTCCGTTGACCTGCTGACGTCACACTGACGTCAGGCTGACGCAGTAATTGATTTTCTGGATTTAAATTAAATCAGGAAATTCCAGAATATTATTTAAACTTCAAAAATTCATAACTTTTATTCTGTAACTCCAAATTGGACAAATTATATATGAAAAATGATCAGAAAAATCCAATCTATCCATCTGTACTATTTTCATGCATGATCAAACAAGTTAAATTGATGTTTTAAGCAGAATAAGGAAAAGCACTTAAAGAGGCCATGTTTGAGTTTGAAATTTGAATCTTTGATTCAAATTTGTTCAAACCCTTCTGGTTTTAGTTGCATTAGCCCAACACACTCATATTGCCATGTTTCATGCATGCATCATATTGTTGCACATTGTTTGGTGATGCTTGTGTATCGATGTCCTCTACGACAGGTTCTGTCTCCGAGGAGTACCGTGATTACCCTAACGAAGAATCATATCCGAGCATCGAACCATCAGGCAAGCAACCAACCATTTGATCATATCGATACAATCCCATGTTCTCGCTCCTGCTCTCTTTTACTGCATTAAGACAACGCGTTTCAAACTGCTGTGTGCTACGGTAGTTGAACCCATTTCCTCTGCATGACCTGTCATTGCCACAGTAACTAGATGAAACCCACTAGCATGTGTAGGAGTTGATTGAGCCATATGTATGTGTTGTTCCTACCTTGCTATGCCTGCTATGCTTAGAGTCGTGTCAGGTCTGGTTCATCTGGGTGATGGGCTAGAGTGAAATGATTATGTCGGTAATGAGAGTGGTGTGGTGAACACGATTTGGTAAAGGTATCGATGAGAGGCCATGTAGGAGTACATGGTGGGTTGTTTCATTGAAGCCGACCTTAAGCACTGAGATCTGTATGTGTGATTTAAGATACAACTACTACCATGCATTGGGCCCTGAAATATGACCCCGCTCGACTTCTTACTCACCCTAGCTCTCTGTCCAGGAGTTGCAAGTAGTTTCTGGTGTTTGTAGCCTACTGGAGGCCGTGGACAGCGCTGACCGTAGGGGTGGGCTGTGATGCGGTAGGTACGTGGCCGGGTGTACCGAATACCCGTTAGGTATCTCGGGAACCCTGTTCACATCGTTCGGGGCCGTATGGGAAACCTCGGCCGGACTCCCTGCGGATGGAACCTGAGTAGGCGATAAACCTGGACTAGAGGCTTAAGTGTTTAGGTAGGTCGTGGTCTACACCCACGTCGGCTTTCGCTTGAAGTCTGTCGAGCACATGTCGTGTGCAGACGCTAAGTGGTGGAAACATGTATGAAGAAGTACACCCCTGCAGGGTTATCATGATCTATTCGAATAGCCGCGTCCGCGGTAAAGGACTACTTGGTTGCCTATACAGTTCATAGACAAGTAAATGGAAACTACTAAAAGCCTCAAGATAAGTGTGAGTGCAGAGGATGGCTCCTCCGTAGGAAGACGGAGGCGGATCCTCGGTAGTGTATTGAAGTGGTGAGTAGTGGACTCGTGTGCGCAAAACCATTTCAAGTTGAAGTATCGTAGGATAGTCTAGCCAAGAGTCAAAGCTGGCTTGCTGCAATAACTCCACCAACCCTTCTTGATAATATGCATGTATGTAGGATCTGATGTAAGTCTTGCTGAGTACCTTTGTACTCATGTTGTTATAATTTACATTTTTACAGAAGACGCTGCAACCCCTTCTGATGGGTTCTATGTAGACGTTGACATCAACGAGTAGGCTAAAGGCCTAGGTGGTGACCCTGAGCTTGTGAAGGACCACGTAGTATAGCTAGGCTTTCCAAGCCTCTTTTATCTTACTAGTTGTCTGTACTCAGACAAGTTACTTCCGCTGTTGGTTTGTATGACTGTATGACTTGAATGCTGGGTCGTGAGACCCGTATCTTTGTGTATGTTATGTATGGCTCCCTGAGCCTTAAATAAAGTACTTGTGTCGTAGAGTCATGTTGTGATGCTTCGTTGTATTTGCACATATCGAGCATATTGTGTGTATGATTGAAATGCTTGGTATGTGTGGGATCTGACTACCTAGTTGTTTATCTTTAGTAGCCTCTCTTACCGGGAAATGTCTCCTAGTGTTACCACTGAGCCATGGTAGCTTGCTACTGCTCTGGAACACTTAGGCTGGCCGGCATGTGTCCTTCTTCGTTCTGGTGTCTGTCCCTTCGGGGAAATGTCACGCATTGAGTACCGGAGTCCTGTTAGCCCGCTACAGCCCGGTTTACCGGAGTCCTGCTAGCCCAGTGCTACAGCCCGGACCCACCTGCTGATGACCGACACGTTCGAAGCTGGGTCATGGATGCCTGTCCCTATAAGTCTGTGCCACTTTGGGTCTACGACTAGTCATGTCAGCCCGGGCTCTTTATCATATGGATGCTAGCGACACTATCATATACGTGAGCCAAAAGGCGCAAACGGTCCCGGGTAAAGGTAAGGCGACACCCGTGGGGATACCGTGCGTGAGGCCGCAAAGTGATATGAGGTGTTACCGGCTAGATCGATGTGACATCGAGTCGGGGTCCTGACAACAGAGCTCCCACTCACTTTCTTGTAAATACAGGCTTCTCCAAAAGTCTGTATAAAACCATATGCTTTGATCACACTATCAAAGCGTATATTCCAACTCCGAGAGGCTTGCACCAGTCCATAAATGGACCGCTGCAGCTTGCACACTTTGTTAGCACCTTTTGGATCAACAAAACCTTCTAGTTGCATCATATACAACTCTTCTTTAAGATATCCATTAAGGAATGCAATTTTGACATCCATTTGCCAAATTTCATACTCCCTGTCTCAGTTTACAAGGCGTGCGCGTACCCCTAGATCATCAATTTGACCAACTTAATACAAGTCATATATCACAAAAGATAAATCAATATAAAATTCAGATGTTCTATTTTCAAACGGTATAAATTTTGTGTTATATAGTTTATATTAGGGTGATAAAATTGGCAACCTAGGTATATGTGCAGGACTTGTAAACTGAAACAGAGGGAGTAATCATAAAATGCGGCAATCGCTAACATGATTCGGACAGACTTAAGCATTGCTACGGGTGAGAAGGTATCATCGTAGTCAACTCCTTGAACTTGTCAAAAACCTTTGCAAAAAATCGAGCTTTGTAGACAGTAACATTACCGCCAGCGTCGGTGTTCTTCTTGAAGATCCATTTATTCTCTATGGATTCCCGATCATCGAGCAAGTCAACCAAAGTCCATACTTTGTTCTCATATGTGGATCTCAACCTAGATTTCATGGCCTCAAGCCATTTCGCGGAATCTGGGCTCATCATCGCTTCCTCATAGTTCGTAGGATCGTCATGGTCAAGTAACATGACTTCCAGAACATGATTGCTGTAGCACTCTGGTGCGGATCTTACTCTGGTTGACCAACGAGGTTCAGTAGTAACTTGATCAGAAGTTTCATGATCATCATCATTAGCTTCCTCACTAATTGGTGTAGGAATCACTGGAACTGATTTCTGTGATGAACTACTTTCCAATGAGGGAGAAGGTACAATTACCTCATCAAGTTCTACTTTCCTCCCACTCACTTCTTTCGAGAGAAACTCCTTCTCTAGAAAGGATCCATTCTTAGCAATGAATATCTTGCCTTGCCAAACTTTAAGAAACGACAACTTGGGTTTCTTGCCAAACCACAGTTCATATGGTGTCGTCTCAACGGATTTAGATGGTGCCCTATTTAATGTGAATGCAACCGTCTCTAAAGCATAACCCCAAAATGATAGCGGTAAATCAGTAAGAGACATCATAGATCATACCATATCTAATAAAGTGAGGTTACGATGTTCGAACACACCATTACATTATGGTGTTCTAGGTGGCGTGAGTTGCGAAACTATTCCGCATTGTTTCAAATGAAGACCAAACTCGTAACACAAATATTCACCTCCATGATCAGATCGTAGAAAATTTATTTTCTTGTTACGGTGATTTTCCAGTTCACTCTGAAGTTCTTTGAACTTTTCAAATGTTTCAGACTTATGTTTCATCAAGTAGATATACCTGTATCTGCTCAAATCATCTGTGAAGGTCAGAAAATAACGATACCCGCCATGAGCCTCAACACTCATTGGACCGCATACATCAGTATGTATTATTTCTGACAAGTTAGTTGCTCGCTCCATTGTTCCGGAGAACGGAGTCTTAGTCATCTTGCCCATGAGGCATGGTTCGCAAGCATCAGGTGATTCCAAAAGCCCATCAGCATGGAGTTTCTTAATGGGCTTTACACCAATATGACCTAAACGACAGTGCCACAAATAAGTTGCACTATCATTATTAAACTTATATCTTTTGGCTTCAATACTAGGAATATGTGTATCACTACTATCGAGATTCAACAAAAATAGACCACTCATAAAGGGTGCATGACCGTAAAAGATATTACTCATATAAATAGAGCAACCATTATTCTCTGATTTGAATGAATAACCGTCTCGCATCAAACAAGATCCAGATATCATGTTCATGCTTAACGCGGGCACCAAATAACAATTATTCGAGTCTAAAACTAATCCCGAAGGTAGATGTAGAGGTAGCGTGCCGACGGCGATCACATCGACTTTGGAACCATTTCCCACGCACATCATCACCTCGTCCTTAGCCAATCTACGCTTAATCCGTAGCCCCTGTTTCGAGTTGCAAATATGAGCAACATAACCAGTATCAAATACCCAGGCGCTACTACGAGCATTAGTAAGGTACACATTGTCGGATTTCGGGTTTTGGCAGACCCTTGAGGTTCGAACACTGGGGTGCGCGCGGAGATTTCGCCTCCTACCTTCTGGCACCCCTCCGCCATGCTAGGATCAAGGCTATGAAAATAACAGCACAAGGGACACAGGGTTTATACTGGTTCGGGCCACCGTTGTGGTGTAATACCCTACTCCAGTGTGTGGTGTGGTGGATTGCCTCTTGGGCTGATGATGATGGACAGTACAAGGAAGAACAGCCTCGCGAGGGTCTGTTCTTGGCTGGGGCGATGAACTGCTGGGAGGAGTTCAGCCACCTTTATCTATGTCACTCTCTGTCTCTCTTTACCACCTCTCTACTTGTCGAGCCCTTGGAGGAAACTGAGCCGAACCGACCCCTTGCTACGTGGGTGGCCAGTCCTATTTATAGTGGCCCTGGTCCTCTCCCCAGATATTGAGCGGGAAGGGAGCCAACAATGGCGGGCTAATTTGAAGGGGGACACCAAGTATCAACTATCCTGACAAAAGTAGTCTTCGCCTGCGCAAAGCTTTGGTGATGACGCCGTCTTGGGCTCCACGGTGACCTCCTTCTCGTAGTCCTCCTGGCCTTGGACTCGTTGCACCGAAATGGCAAACTTTGCCTGATGCCTCGGTACTCCGCGGCTGCGCTTGCCCCCTTTGCACCAAAGAGGAAAGGAGGACGCTGCGCGGGCTGGCACCCGCCTGGCACCCTGAGTCGTCATGGCTTGCGTCACGGGCACCTCGCGAGGTACCCCGTCTTGATCTCTCCGCCTCCTCGTGAGCCAGCCTGACGAGGCCGCTCCTGAGGAAGCTCCAAGCCGTCCGCCCCGCGAGGCTTGGCCCCTCGCGAGGGTCTTGAGTTTGTGTTGGTGAAGATGGGCCATGCTGGGCCCCCCTTTGAGCCACACCGCAGGCAGGCAAGTCTGGGGACCCCCGTTCCCAGAACGCCGACAGTAGCCCTTGGGCCCAAGGCGCGCCTGGACTTGGCCGTGCAGGGAGGCGGAAGGGCAAGAGCGAAGCGCCGCGGGCCCTAGCAGCCTGCGGCCTTGGGCGTCGTGTGGCGGTTGATTGGACGTGGGCGTCTCCACTTCCCCACGACTCCTCGGCAACTGCTCGGATTGGACAAGTCCCTGCATGCAAAATGGGTCATGATTACCTGCGATTGTGGAGGTCGGCGGTTGGCCTCCGCCGGCTATAAGTACGGGATGTCGTGCGTCCTTCCAGTCCATCCCTTCTTGCTTCGCCTTCTTCTCGATTCTTGCCCCGTCTTGCTGCGATGTCTCCGATCCGCTAGTTCTCATCAGCAGAGAAGGGAAAGGCTCCCCGAGAGGGACCAGACCCACTTCCGCCGAAGAAACGGCATGTCCACCATGGCCCGGACGAGGGGGCCCTTCAGGTGGTGTCAGGGCCTTGGGGCGAGCGAGCGCCGCCGGGGTTCCCGGTTCCATTGTATGCCCATGTCGAGGGCCCTGAAGGAGCTGATGCTGACCACCACGGGCGGCGGCGCCGCCGGCGCCGACGGGTCATGAAGATGTGGGTCGTCCCCCCTGGGGTCCACACCGAGGGCTCCTCCCAGGAGTTCGTGCTCCACGTTGCCATTCCTCTTCAGTCTTGGATCCGTCTTCCTCCCTTCTTCGCCTCCGTCATCCCGCAGGGGGAGCCCCTGGAGCTCTAGCTGCAGCACGCCGGCTGCAGCACCCTCGCGACCGAGGCAGAGGTCGCGGTCGTCGCCCCGGGCGAGGTCTACATGACCCGGGGCTGGAGAGAGATTGCCCGGGTTTGCAGGACAAGGGGCGTCTTCACAATCCACTTGGACTACGACGGGGCTTCGGTGATGCTCCTCAAGGTCTTCGACGCGGACGGGCGCTGGGTGGAGTGCTGCCCCGGTGAAGACAGCCAGGGCCCTGCTGTGACGAGGACCGGGCTCGCGAATCGCTCCCTTGGCGGCTCCTCAGGCGGTGGAGACGTTAGAGGCTCCAGCGACTCCGGCGAGCCCTTCGCGACTCCGGAGACGAGCAACGACAGCTACGAGCCCCTGAGCCGGCGCCGCTCCCGGAGCAGGGCAGGCCCGTCAGGCCGCCGCCGACTCTGATCTGGATGGGGTTGGCGTCGGTACTTGGCGGCCCACTATTGATGATGGCGTCTTTTGTAGCGATGCGCGTAGTTTGCATCTCTTTAGGATCTGTTCCCTGCGAGGAACCAAAAGTGTGCCCCGTGGGGGCTTGTAAGGTGCCTGTGATCCTGTTTGTTAATATAACCCTTGCCGTAGATTTACGCAAGTTGCTCATTCCGTCTTAGCTCGGTCCTCCCTTTCGATCCTCACGAGGGCTTGGTGCTCTGCACCGACAGGTCCTAGTCCCAAGGCGGCTTCAGCCGTCGCTGGTATGCCAGGTCGCGATGCCGTGGTCAAGGCCAGGAGGTGAGCGACCCGGAGTCTGGTAAGAGCCCCTGAATCGCGATGCTCAGGAGGTCCCCTTTGGCGCCCAAGCAGCCGTCGTTCGGTGAGGAAGGGGAGCGACGTCGCTAACATGGGATAGCATTAGGTGCAGGGATGGTGCCACGGTAGCTGGCGCTTCCGGGCGATAACTTATCTCGAGGATCAGGGGCTGCTCTCTAGCGTGTGGCCGGGCCCGTGCATCGGTAGGCGCGAGGTTGCTCGGCGAAGTCCTCGCGTGTCTCTCCCCTCTCGCCTTTGCTCCCCTTTCTGCTCTACGTCCTCGGGTCCCGGCCCTCGAGTGAGTCTCAGCCGTCGCTGGTATGCCAGGTCGCAATGCCGTGGTCAAGGCCAGAGGGTGAGGGCTGGAGAGCCAGTAAGAGCCCTGAGTCGTGATGCTCAGGTACCCCCCCTTTAACGTGCAAGCGGTTCGCGCTGACGAGAGCGAAGGAGACACAGCAAGAGCCTCGCCTGACGCGGCTCCTTCAGGAGGTCCTGCAAGTCCATCATAAAAAAAGCAAGGGGTTGCCATAACAGTTGACAGTCAGCCGTTGGTTGCTTCCGAAGGGTAGTGACGCACTGAAGGCTTGATGAGGTGACACTATGCGGGGCTGCCGCGGCAAGAGCTCAGCCATCCAGGTTCGTCGGCGTTGCAGGGACGGACCCATGCGCAAGCGTCGTGCCATTTGGGAGCAGCTCCGTTAATTGGCGTCAGCTGAGCAGGCAACTAGGTAAAGCACATTAGCCGCGAAGGAGTGGATTCGTTCAAGTAGATGCGGAGATCACTGGGTCAGGCCCGAGCGACTTGGGGATCATGCAGCCCGAGGGGCGCCCCCAACAAGGTAAGCTAACGACGTGAAATAAAAGGGATACACACCGTAGGGACGGACCCACGCGGCCTGGGAATAATGCAGCCCTGGGGGCGCTCCCAGCTGGAAGTGAAACTTGAAATGTGTCACCTGATGACGCTGAAGACGAAGGGGTGTTGGTGTAGCCGGCTCGGTGGGCTGCGGAAGCCGATCCTCATGAGCCCCCAGGCCAAGGGGCCTCGGGAGGCTCCGGGGGCGCTGGCGGTTCCTCACGGGCCATCTCCATCTCCGCCAGGGCTGTGGAGCACCTTGCCTCTTGCGCCTCTATGATGCCCCTCATGAGGCACTGGTATGCGTCAGCCGCGCTCGACAAGCCGTAAGGCATGCGAACGTAGCTGTGGGGTGGACCTCCGCAGCGCCCCACTCGCGAGGGCCAGAGGCGCTCCAGGGAGGCGACTTGGTTGAGCCCTGGTACATCGACGCAGATGCGCAGCCCGCCGTCCTCGCCTGGATGGGGAGCCACTACTGGTAGGCGGCGGGCGCCTCTCATGACTCTGGACTCCTGTAGCTCCTGAATGGCCTTGCTGATGAACTCCTGTGGGTCTGGATCACCTTGCCTTGCTCCTTCTTGAGGGAAACATGCTCTGAAACACGCCTCCATGTGGTGCCCCAGCGCCTTCCTCGTGACCCTTGCTAGGTCGGTGGCCCTCCAGGGGAGAGCCCCCGAGCCCTGCCTGAGGAGGGAGCCGGGCGCGCTTTCCTATGCGACGGAAGGAGGTTCCCCTTGGGCAGGCACGGGCCCAGAGGGGCCCATCTCCTGAGGGGCCAGGCCGGACGATGTCTTCTTCTTCTTGGGGGCGGCCTCGGGAAGCCTCCTGCTTCCGTGATCCGGTTCCTCCAGTGATGCGGCCAGAAAGGCTCGCTCCAGGGAACACACTGCGTCCTTCTCTTCACAGGGCACTGTGATGACTCCGCTGCTTCCTGGCATCTTGAGGATGTTGTAGCCGTGATGAGTTACGGCCATGAACTTGGCCAGCGCCAGGTACCCGAGGATGCCGTTGTACGGCAGGCGGATGTGAGCGACGTCGAAGTCGATGAGCTCGGTGCGGTAGTTGTCGCGTGCCCCGAAGGTGACGGGGTGGCGAACCTGCCCGATCGGGACCATGGAGCCGTCGGTGATACCGGAGAAGGGCTTGGTTGGCCGAAGCTGGCTGTAGGGCACTTGGAGGTTGTTGAACGTCTCTACGGACAGGACGTTGAGCCCTTCCCCGCCATCGATGAGGGTCTTGGTGACCACCACGTTGCTGATGATTGGGGAACAAACCATCGGGAGGACTCCGGCTGTAGCCGCACACTTGAGTTGATCTGCTGAGCTGGAGGTGATGGCACACGCCGACCACCTGAGAGGGCGCGTGGCTTCGAGCCTGGGGAGGGCTGCATTCACTTCGCGGGCGAACTGCTTGAAGATGCGCTGAGAGGCTGGGGCCTGAGCTCCTCCCAGGATGCAGGCGATCGCGCGAGGCTCCTGGAAGCCCCCAGCCTCCTCGTCCTGGTGGCGGTCCTCGTTCCTCCTCGGCTACGGCGGCAGCGGTGGGAGGCCTGCGTTGCCTTGCAGGCGATCCTCGCGAGGCTGATCCCTCCAGCCTCCCTCGCGAGGTGGGTCTTGCCAGCGATCCTCACGAGGTTGGTCGCGCCACCCCTGGCGCGGGCCACGGTCTTCCCAGCGCCCTGCGTTCCTTCCTCCTCCTCGGTCGTATCCCCGGTCACCACGGTTAAGGCGACGGACGATCCTTCCTTCACGCACGGCTCGGAGTTCTTGGCATTCGTTGGTGTTGTGGGTGTGGAGGTCGTGGTACACGCAGTACCGGCTACCCTTGGGAGGTTCGGGTTGATCTCTGCCCCGCTTGGTGTCTGGTTCTGTCGCGAGCACGGCAGCCCCCTTGCGCTTCACTTCCCTGGCCTTGAGCTTCTTCTCTTCTGGGTCTGCGGCAGGCAGCTCAAGGAGGGAGAGACGCCCTTCCTCAGCCCTGGCGCACTTGTTCGCCAAGTTGAATAGCTCCAAAGAAGTGCACAGGTCTTCATGCATCGCCAGCTCCTCCTTCATCTTGACGTCGCGCACGCCGTCAGAGAAGGCTGAGATGATGGCCTCTTCAGTCACCTTGGGAATCTTGAGGCGTGCGTTGTTGAAGCGCTGGATGTACTTCTGCAGGGTCTCCCTGGGTTGTTGCTTGATGCGGCGCATGTCGCTCACGGCGGGTGGCCGGTCGCGAGTACCTTGGAAGTTGGCGATGAAGCGGGTGCGCATCTCTTCCCAGGAGGAGATTGTGCCTGGAGCCAGGTTCAGGAGCCAGGTGCGGGCCCCGTCCTTGAGCGCCATGGGAAACCAGTTCGCCATGACCTTCTCGTCTCCATTGGCAGCTTCGATGCCCAGCTCGTAGAGCTGGAGGAACTCCGCAGGGTCGGCCGTGCCGTCGTAGTGAGGAGGCAGATCCAGCTTGAACTTGCCCGGCCACGCGACGCTGCGCAGTTCGGTGGTGTAGGCGCAGCAGCCTGCTATGGCCACGGGAGGCCTTGGGTGATGGAGATCCTGGTCCTGCACGTCCCCACGCGCCGGAGCAGGAGGATGGTCACGACGTGCTGGGGCAGGGAGTGCCCGGGCAGCTTCCGGCGGGCGAGGGACTTCTTGGCAGCTCTGCTGTTGCCGCGCTGGCACCTGACGGAGCGGGTTCCGCCCAGGGGCCACGCGTCTTGGAGCCATGGCGTCTTCTTGAGGGGGAGGCGGCCGGGGCACCGCCGGAGCCTCGTCGCCCGCGCGGGGCGGGGTGCGGTGAAGTAGAGCGGACGTCACGGTGGAGCCCCCTGCGGTGCGGACGAGTTCGGTGACGCGGTCGAGCCATTCTTCGTAGACGTCGTCGACGGGACGATAGCGCAGGAGCTCGTTTGCCGCGATGAGTGCAGCCCGAGCCTCCATGGGCGCACGAAGCGCGCGGGACGAAGATCCAGCCGGGCCGAGTGAGGAAGTCGCGGTGCGGCCGTCTTGGCGCACGGATGGATGCTGAGACGATGCTTGCTGCTCGTCCCCCACCGGGCCGGTGGCGGCGTTGACAGCGGGCGACGGGGAACGGCGAGGACGCCCGCCGACAGGGGCTATCTGGGCGACGCGGGAAGTGAGGGCGGCCCGATGCTCCGCGCGGGCCCGACGTGCGTCAGACATGAGTGTGATGGTCGGAGGAGAGCGGAGCGGTGGAAGACGAATTCCGACGCACCCCTACCTGGCGCGCCAAATGTCGGATTTCGGGTTCCGGCAGACCGTTGAGGTTCGAACACTGGGGTGCGCGCGGAGGTTTCGCCTCCTACCTTCCGGCACCCCTGCGCCACGCTAGAATCAAGGCTATGAAAAGAACAGCACAAGCGACACAGGATTTATACTGGTTCGGGCCACCGTTTTGGTGTAATACCCTACTCTAGTGTGTGGTGTGGTGGATTGCCTCTTGGGCTGATGATGATGGACAGTACAAGGAAGAACAGCCTCGCGAGGTTCTGTTCTTGTCTGGGGCGATGAACTGCTAGGAGGAGTTCAGCCACCTTTCTCTATCTCACTCTCTCTCTCTTTACCACCTCTCTACTTGTCGAGCCCTTGGAGGAAACTGAGCCGAACCGACCCCTTGCTACGTGGGTGGCCGGTCCTATTTATAGTGGCCCTGGTCCTCTCCCCAAATATTGAGTGGGAAGGGAGCCAACAATGGCGGGCTAATTTGAAGGGGGACAACAAGTATCAACTATCCTGACAAAAGTAGTCTTCGCCTGCGCAAAGCTCTGGTGATGACGCTGTCTTGGGCTCCACGGTGACCTCCGTCTCGTAGTCCTCCTGGTCTTGGTCTCATTGCACCAAAATGGCAACCTTTGCCTGATGCCTCGGTACTCCGCGGCTGCGCTTGCCCCCTTTGCACCAAAGAGGAAAGGAGGACGCTGCACGGGCTGGCACCCGCCTGGCACCCTGAGTCGTCATGGCTTGCGTCACGGGAACCTCGCGAGGTACCCCGTCTTGATCTCTCCGCCTCCTTGTGAGCCAGCCTGACAAGGCCGCGCCTGAGGAAGCTCCGTGTCGTCCGCCCCGCGAGGCTTGGCCCCTCGCGAGGGTCTTGAGTTTGTGTTGGTGAAGATGGGCCGTGCTGGGGCCCCCTTTGAGCCACGCCGCAGGCAGGCAAGTCTTGGGACCCCCGTTCCCAGAACGCCGACACACATCAATAACATGTATATCAAATATACCTTTCACTTTGCCATCCTTCTTATCCGCCAAATACTTGGGGCAATTCCGCTTCCAGTGACCAGTCCCTTTGTAGTAGAAGCACTCAGTCTCATGCTTAGGTCTAGACTTGGGCTTCATCACTTGAGTATCAACTTGCTTGTCGTTCTTCTTGAAGTTCACCTTCTTCCTTTTGCCCTTTTTCTTGAAATTAATGGTCTTATTAACCATCAACAGTTGATGCTCCTTCTTGATTTCTACCTCCGCAGCCTTTAGCATCGCGAAGAGCTCGGGAATTGTCTTATCCATCCCTTGCATATTATAGTTCATCATGAAGCTTTTGTAGCTTGGTGGCAGTGATTGAAGAACTCTGTCAATGACACTATCAACAGGAAGATTAACTCCCAGTTGAGTCAAGTGATTGTGGTACCCATACATTCTGAGTATATGTTCACTGACAAAACTATTCTCCACCATTTTGCAGCTGTAGAACTTATTGGAGACTTCATATCTCTCAATCCAGGCATTTGCTTGAAATATTAACTTCAACTCCTGGAACATCTCATATGCTCCATGACGTTCAAAACGGCATTGAAGTCCCGGTTCTAAGCCGTAAAGCATGGCACACTGAACTATCAAGTAGTCATCTGCTTTGCTCTGCCAGACCTTCATAACATCTGGGGTTGCTCCTGCAGCGGGTCTTGCACCTAGCGGCACTTCCAGGATGTAATTCTTCTGTGCAATGCGGATAATCCTCAAGTTACGGACCCAGTCCGTGTAGTTGCTATCATCATCTTTCAACTTAGCTTTCTCTAGGAACGCATTAAAATTCAAAGGAACGGAAGCACGGGCCATTGATCTACAACAACATAGACATGCAGAATACTATTAGGTACTAAGTTCACGATAAATTAAAGTTCAATTAATCATATTACTTAAGAACTCCCACTTAGATAGACATCCCTCTAGTCATCTAAGTGATCACGTGATCCATATCAACTAAACCATGTCCGACATCACGTGAGATGGAGTAGTCCTCAATGGTAAACATCACTATGTTGATCATATCTACTATATGATTCACGCTCAACCTTTTGGTCTTAGTGTTTCGAGGCCATATCTGCGTATGCTAGGCTCGTCAAGTTTAACCCGAGTATTCTGCGTGTGCAAGACTGGCTTGCACCCGTTTTATGTGAACGTAGAGCTTATCACACCCGATCATCACGTGGTGTCTCTGTTGGGGAACGTAGCAGAATTTAAAATTTTCTACGCATCACCAAGATCAATCTATGGAGTTATCTAGCAATGAGGGAAAGGGGAGTGCATCTACATACCCTTATAGATCGCGAGTGGAAGCGTTCAAGAGAACGGGGTTGATGGAGTCGTACTCGTCGTGATCCAAATCACCGATGACTGAGCGCCGAACGGATGGCACCTCCGCGTTCAACACATGTATGGTTGGGGAAGACGTCTCCTCCTTCTTGATCCAGCAAGGGGGAAGGAGAGGTTTATGGAGATCCAGCAGCACGACGGCATGGTGGTGGAAGCAGCGGTGATCTCGGCAGGGCTTCGCCAAGCTCGGCGAGAGGGAGAGGTGTCACGGGAGGGAGAGGGAGGCGCCAGGGGCTTGGGTGCGCAGCCCTCCCTCCCCCCTCTTTATATAGGGGTCCATGAAGGAAATATGCCCTAGAGGCAATAATAAAGTTATTATTTATTTCCTTATATCATGATAAATGTTTATTATTCATGCTAGAATTGTATTAACCGGAAACATAATACATGTGTGAATACATAGACAAACAGAGTGTCACTAGTATGCCTCTACTTGACTAGCTCGTTAATCAAAGATGGTTATGTTTCCTAACCATGGACAAAGAGTAGTTATTTGATTAACGGGATCACATCATTAGGTGAATGATCTGATTGACATGACCCATTCCATTAGCTTAGCACCCGATCGTTTAGTATGTTGCTATTGCTTTCTTCATGACTTATACATGTTCCTATGACTATGAGATTATGCAACTCCCGTTTGCCAGAGGAACACTTTATGTGCTACCAAACGTCACAACGTAACTGAGTGATTATAAAGGAGCTCTACATGTGTCTCCAAAGGTACATGTTGGGTTGGCGTATTTCGAGATTAGGATTTGTCACTCCGATTGTCGGAGAGGTATCTCTGGGCCCTCTCGGTAATGCACATCAATTAAGCCTTGCAAGCATTGCAACTAATGAGTTAGTTGCGGGATGATGTATTACAGAACGAGTAAAGAGACTTGCCGGTAACGAGATTGAACTAGGTATGGGATACCGACGATCGAATCTCGGGCAAGTAACATACCGATGACAAAGGGAACAACGTATGTTGTTATGCGGTCTGACCGATAAAAGATCTTCGTAGAATATGTAGGAGCCAATATGAGCATCCAGGTTCCGCTATTGGTTATTGACCGGAGACGTGTCTCGGTCATGTCTACATTGTTCTCGAACCCGTAGGCTCCGCACGCTTAAGGTTACGATGACGTTATATTATGAGTTTATGCATTTTGATGTACCGAAGGTTGTTCGGAGTCCCAGATGTGATCACGAACATGACAAGCAGTCTCGAAATGGTCGAGACATAAAGATTGATATATTGGAAGCCTATGTTTGGATAACGGAAGTGTTCCAGGTGAAATCGGGATTTTACCGGAGTACCGGGAGGTTACCGGAACCCCCCCGGAGGTATATGGGCCTTAGTGGGCCTTAGTGGAAGAAGAGAAGAGGCAGCCAGGGCTGGGCCGCGCGCCCCTCCACCCCTAATCCGAATAGGACAAGGAGAGAGGGGGCCGGCGCCCCCCTCCTTCTCTCTCTCTCTTTTCCCACCTCACGAATCCTATTCCAAATAGGAAAGGGGGGAGTCCTACTCCCAGAGGGAGTAGGACTCCTCCTGGCGCGCCTCTCCTGGCCGGCCGGCCCCCCTCCCTTGAACCTTTATATACGGAGGCAGGGGTACCCCCTAGAGACACAAGTTGATCCACGTGATCATATTCTTAGCCGTGTGCGGTGCCCCCTTCCACCATAGTCCTCGATAATATTGTAGCGGTGCTTAGGCGAAGCCCTGCGACAGTAGTACATCAAGATCGTCACCACGCCGTCGTGCTGACGGAATTCTTCCCTGACACTTTGCTGGATCGGAGTCCGGGGATCGTCATCGAGCTACACGTGTGCTAGAACTCGGAGGTGTCGTAGTTTCAGTGCTTGATCGGTCGGGCCGTGGAGACGTACGACTACATCAACCAAACGCTTCCGTTGTCGATCTACAAGGGTACGTAGATCACACTCTCCCCCTCTCGTTGCTATGCATCACCATAATCTTGCGTGTGCGTAGGAAATTTTTTGAAATTACTACGAAACCCAAAAGTGGCATCCGAGCCTAGGTTTTATATGTTGATGTTATATGCACGAGTAGAACACAAGTGAGTTGTGGGTGATATAAGTCATACTGCTTACCAGCATGTCATACTTTGGTTCAGCGGTATTGTTGGACAAAGCGGCCCGGACCGACATTATGCGTACGCTTACGCGAGACCGGTTCTCCCGATGTGCTTTGCACATAGGTGGCTTGCGGGTGACAGTTTCTCCAACTTTAGTTGAACTGAGTGTGGCTACGCCCGGTCCTTACGAAGGTTAAAACAACACCAACTTGACAAACTATCGTTGTGGTTTTGATGCGTAGGTAAGATTGGTTTTTGCTTAAGCCCGTAGGAGCCACGTAAAACAAGCAACAACAAAGTAGAGGACGTCTAACTTGTTTTTGCAGGGCATGTTGTGATATGATATGGTCAAGACATGATGCTAAATTTTATTGTATGAGATGGTCATTTTTTGTAACCGAGTTATCGGCAACTGGCAGGAGCCATATGGTTGTCGCTTTGTTGTATGCAATGCAATCGCGCTGTAATGCTTTACTTTATCACTAAGCGGTAGCGATAGTCGTGGAAGCATAAGATTGGCGAGACGACAACAATGCTACGATGGAGATCAAGGTGTCGCGCCGGTGACGATGGTGATCATGACGGTGCTTCGGAGATGGAGATCACAAGCACAAGATGATGATGGCCATATCATATCACTTATATTGATTGCATGTGATGTTTATATTTTATGCATCTTATCTTGCTTTGATTGACGGTAGCATTATAAGATGATCTCTCACTAAATTATCAAGAAGTGTTCTCCCTGAGTATGTGCCGTTGTGAAAGTTCTTCGTGCTGAGACACCACATGATGATCGGGTGTGATAGGCTCTACGTTCAAATACAACGGGTGCAAAACAGTTGCACACGCGGAATACTCAGGTTATACTTGACGAGCCAAGCATATACAGATATGGCCTCGGAACACGGAGACCGAAAGGTCGAGCGTGAATCATATAGTAGATATGATCAACATAGTGATGTTCACCAATGAAACTACTCCATCTCACGTGATGATCGGACATGGTTTAGTTGATTTGGATCACGTAATCACTTAGAGGATTAGAGGGATGTCTATCTAAGTGGGAGTTCTTAAGTAATATGATTAATTGAACTTAAATTTATCATGAACTTAGTCCTGGTAGTATTTTGCAAATTATGTTGTAGATCAATAGCTTGCGTTGTTGCTTCCCTGTGTTTATTTTGATATGTTCCTAGAGAAAATTGTGTTGAAAGATGTTAGTAGAAATGATGCGGATTGGATCCGTGATCTGAGGTTTATCCTCATTGCTGCACAGAAGAATTATGTCCTTGATGCACCGCTAGGTGATGGACCTATTGCAGGAGCAGTGGCAGATGTTATGAATGTTTGGCTAGCTCAATATGATGACTACTTGATAGTTTAGTGCACCATGCTTAATGGCTTAGAATCGGGACTTCAAAGACGTTTTGAACGTCATGGAGCATATGAGATGTTCCAGGAGTTGAAGTTAATATTTCAAGCAAATACCCGAGTTGAGAGATATGAAGTCTCCAACAAGTTCTATAGCTAAAAGATGGAGGAGAATCGCTCAACTAGTGAGCATGTGCCCAGATTGTCTGAGTACTACAATCGCTTGAATCAAGTGGGAGTTAATCTTCCAGATAAGATAGTGATTGACATAATTCTCTAGTCACCATCACCAAGTTAGTAGAACTTCGTGATGAACTAAGATATGCAAGGGATAACGGAAACGATTCCCAAGCTCTTCGTAATGCGGAAATTGACGAAGGTAGAAATCGAGAAAAACATCAAGTGTTGATTGTAGACAAGACCACTAGTTTCAAGAAAAGGGCAGAGGGAAGAAGGGGAGCTTCAAGAAGAACAGCAAACAAGTTGCTGCTCAAGTGAAGAAGCCCAAGTCTGGTCCTAAGCCTGAGACTAAGTGTTTCTACTTCAAAGGGACTGGTCACTGGAAGCGGAACTACCCCAAGTGATTGGCAGATAAGAAGGATGGCAAAGTGAACATAAGTATATTTGATATACATGTTTTTGATGTGTACTTTACTAGTGTTTATAGCAACCCCTCAGTATTTGATACTAGTTCAGTTGCTAAGATTAGTAACTCGAAACGGGAGTTGCAGAATAAACAGAGACTAGTTAAGGGTGAAGTGACGATGTGTGTTGGAAGTGGTTCCAAGATTGATATGATCATCATCGCACACTCCCTATACTTTCGGAATTAGTGTTGAACCTGAATAAGTGTTATTTGGTGTTTGCTTTAAGCATGAATATGATTTGATCATGTTTATTGTAATACGGTTATTCATTTAAGTAAGAGAATAAATTGTTGTTCTGTTTACATGAATAAAACCTTATATGGTTACACACCCAATGAAAATAGTTCATTGGATCTCGATCGTAGTGATACACATAATCATAATATTGAAACCAAAAGATGCAAAGTTAATAATGATAGTGTAACTTATTTGTAGCACTGCCGTTTAGGTCATATTGGTGTAAAGCGCATGAAGAAACTCCATGCTGATGGGATTTTGGAATCACTTGATGCTTGCAACCATGCCTCATGGGCAAGATGACTAAGACTCCGTTCTCCGGAGTGAGCAACTGACTTATTAGAAATAATACATACTGATGTTTGCGGTCCGATGAGTGTTAAGGCTCACGGCAAGTATCTTTATTTTCTGAACTTCACAGATGATTTGAGCAGATATGGGTATATCTACTTGATGAAACATAAGTCTGAAACATTTGAAAAGTTCAAAGAATTTCAGAGTGAAGTGGAAAAACATCGTGACAAGAAAATAAAGTTTCTACGATCTGATCGCGGAGACAAATATTTGAGTTACGAGTTTGGTCTTCAATTAAAACAATGTGGAATAGTTTCACAAACTCATGCCACATGGAACACCACAGCATAATGGTGTGTCCGAACGTCATAACCGTACTTTATTGGATATAGTGCAATCTATGATGTCTCTTACCGATCTACCACTATCGTTTTGGGGTTATGCATTAGAGACAGCTACATTCACGTTAAAAGGGCACCATCTAAATCTGTTGAGACGACACCGTATGAACTGTGGTTTGGCAAGAAACCAAAGTTGTCGTTTCTTAAAGTTTGGGGTTGCAATGCTTATGTGAAAAATTTTCATCCTGATAAGCTCAAACCCAAATCGGAAAAGTGTGTCTTCATAGGATACCCAAAAAGTTACTGTTGGGTACACCTTCTATCACAGATCCAAAGGCAAGACATTTGTTGCTAAGAATGGATTCTTTCTAGAGAAGGAGGTTCTCTCGAAAGAAGTGAGTGGGAGGAAAGTAGAACTTGATAAGGTAATTGTACCTTCTCCCTTATTGGAAAGTAGTTCATCACAGAAATCTGTTCCTGTGACTACTACACCAATTAGTGAGGAAGCTAATGATGATGATCATGTAACTTCAGATCAAGTTACTACGGAATCTCGTAGGTAAACCAGAGTGAGATCCACACCAAAGTGGTACGGTAATCCTGTTCTGGAGGTCATGCTACTTGACCATGACGAACCTACGAACTATGAAGAAGCGATGGTGAGCCCAGATTCCGCAAAATGGCTTGAGGCCATGAAATCTGAGATGGGATCCATGTATGAGAACAAAGTATGGACTTTGGTTGACTTGCCTAATGATCGGCAAGCAATTGAGAATAAATGGATCTTCAAGAGGAAGACAGATGCTGATAGTAGTGTTACTATCTACAAAGCTAGAATTGTTGCAAAAGGTTTTCGACAAGTTCAAGGTGCTGACTACGATGAGAGTTTCTCACTCGTATCTATGCTTAAGTCTGTCCGAATCATGTTAGCAATTGCCGCATTTTATGAAATCTGGCAAATGGATAAACAAAACTGCATTCCTTAATAGATTTATTAAAGAAGATTTGTATATGATACAACCAGAAGGTTTTGTCAATCCTAAAGGTGCTAACAAAATATGCAAGCTCCAGCGATCCATCTATGGACTGGTGCAAGCATATCGGAGTTGGAATATACGCTTTGATAAGTTGATCAAAGCATATAGTTTTATACAGACTTGCGATGAAGCCTGTATTTACAAGAAAGTGAGTGGGAGCACTACAACATTTCTGATAAGTATATGTGAATGACATATTGTTGATCGGAAATAATGTAGAATTATTCTGCAAAGCATAAAAGAGTGCTTGAAAGGAATTTTCCAAAGAAAGACCTCGGTGAAGCTGCTGACGTATTGAACATCAAGATCTATAGAGATAGATCAAGATGCTTGATAAGTTTTTTCAATGAGTACATACCTTGACAAGATTTTGAAGTAGTTCAAAATAGAACAGTCAAGGAAAGAGTTCTTGTCTGTGTTACAAGGTGTGAAATTGAGTAAGACTCAAAGCCCGACCACGACAGAAGATAGAAAGAGAATGAAAGTCATTCCCTATGCCTCAGCCATAGGTTCTATAAAGTATGCCATGCTATGTACCAGATTTATTGTATACCCTACACTGATTTTGGCAAGGTAGTACAATAGTGATCTAGGAGTAGATCACTGGACAGCGGTCAAAATTATCCTTAGTGCAATAAGGATATGTTTCTCGATTATGGAGGTGACAAAAAGGTTCGTCGTAAAGGGTTACGTCGATGCAAGTTTTGACACTAATCCAGATGACTCTAAGTCTCAATCTGGATACATATTGAAAGTGGGAGCAATTAGCTAGAGTAGCTCTGTGCAGAGCATTGTTGACATAGAAATTTGCAAAATACATATGGATCTGAATGTGGCAGACCCATTGACTAAACTTCTCTCACAAGCAAAATATGATCACACCTTAGTACTCTTTGGGTGTTAATCGCATAGCGATGTGAACTATTAGTGTTAAATCACATGGTCATGTGAACTAGATTATTGACACTAGTGCAAGTGGGAGACTGAAGGAAATATGCCCGAGAGGCAATAATAAAGTTATTATTTATTTCCTTATATCATGATAAATGTTTATTATTCATGCTAGAATTGTATTAACCGGAAACATAATACATGTGTGAATACATAGACAAACAGAGTGTCACTAGTATGCCTCTACTTGACTAGCTCGTTAATCAAAGATGGTTATGTTTCCTAACCATGGACAAAGAGTAGTTATTTGATTAACGGGATCACATCATTAGGTGAATGATCTGATTGACATGACCCATTCCATTAGCTTACCACCCGATCGTTTAGTATGTTGCTATTGCTTTCTTCATGACTTATACATGTTCCTATGACTATGAGATTATGCAACTCCAGTTTGCCAGAGGAACACTTTGTGTGCTACCAAACGTCACAACGTAACTGGGTGATTATAAAGGAGCTCTACAGGTGTCTCCAAAGGTACATGTTGGGTTGGCGTATTTCGAGATTAGTATTTGTCACTCCGATTGTCGGAGAGGTATCTCTGGGCCCTCTCGATAATGCACATCACTTAAGCCTTGCAAGCATTGCAACTAATGAGTTAGTTGCGGGATGATGTATTACAGAACGAGTAAAGAGACTTGCCGGTAACGACATTGAACTAGGTATGGGATACCGACGATCGAATCTCGGGCAAGTAACATACCGATGACAAAGGGAACAACGTATGTTGTGCGGTCTGACCGATAAAAGATCTTCGTAGAATATGTAGGAGCCAATATGAGCATCCAGGTTCCGCTATTGGTTATTGACCGGAGACGTGTCTCGGTCATGTCTACATTGTTCTCGAACCCGTAGGGTCCGCACGCTTAAGGTTACGATGACAGTTATATTATGAGTTTATGCATTTTGATGTACCAAAGGTTGTTCGGAGTCCCGGATGTGATCACGGACATGACAAGGTGTCTTGAAATGGTCGAGACATAAAGATTGATATATTGGAAGCCTATGTTTGGATAACGGAAGTGTTCCGGGTGAAATCGGGATTTTACCGGAGTACCGGGAGGTTACCGGAACCCCCCGGGAGGTATATGGGCCTTAGTGGGCCTTAGTGGAAGAATAGAATAGGCAGCCAGGGCTGGGCCGCGCGCCCCTCCACCCCTAGTCCGAATAGGACAAGGAGAGAGGGGGCCGGCGCCCCCCTCCTTCTCTCTCTCTTTTCCCACCTCACGAATACTATACCAACTAGGAAAGGGGGGGAGTCCTACTCCCAGAGGGAGTAGGACACCTCCTGGCGCGCATCTCCTGGCCGGCCGGCCCCCCTCCCTTGAACCTTTATATATGGAGGCAGGGGCACCCCCTAGAGACACAAGTTGATCCACGTGATCATATTCTTAGCCGTGTGCGGTGCCCCCTTCCACCATAGTCCTCGATAATATTGTAGCGGTGCTTAGGCGAAGCCCTGCGACAGTAGTACATCAAGATCGTCACCACGCCGTCGTGCTGACGGAATTCTTCCCCGACACTTTGCTGGATCGGAGTCTGGGGATCGTCATCGAGCTGAACGTGTGCTAGAACTCGGAGGTGCCGTAGTTTCGGTGCTCGATCGGTCGGGCCGTGGAGACGTATGACTACATCAACCAAACGCTTCCGTTGTCGATCTACAAGGGTACGTAGATCACACTCTCCCCCTCTCGTTGCTATGCATCACCATAATCTTGCGTGTGCGTAGGAAATTTTTTGAAATTACTACAAAACCCAACAGTCCAGGGGGGCGCCGGCCCCTCTAGATCCCATCTAGATGGGGGGCGGCGGCCAAGGGGGTGGCTTGCCCCCCAAGCCAAGTGGGGCGCCCCCACCCCTAAGGTTTCCAACCCTAGGCGCAGGGGAAGGCCCAAGGGGGGCGCACCAGCCCATCTGGGGCTGGTTCCCCTCCCAATGCAGCCCATGGGGCCCTCCGGGATAGGTGGCCCCACCCTGTGGACCCCCAGGACGCTTCCGGTGGTCCCGGTACAATACCGGTGACCCCCGAAACTTTCCCGGGGGCCGAAACTGGACTTCTTATATACAATTCTTCACCTCCAGACCATTCCGGAACTCCTCGTGACGTCCGGGATCTCATCCGGGACTCCGAACAACTTTCGGGTTACCGCATGCTAATATCTCAACAACCCTAGCGTCATCGAACCTTAAGTGTGTAGACCCTACGGGTTCGGGAGACACGCAGACATGACCGAGACGACTCTCCGGTTAATAACCAATAGCGGGATCTGGATACCCATGTTGGCTCCCACATTCTCCTCGATGATCTCATCAGATGAACCACGATGTTGAGGATTCAATCAATATCGTATACAATTCCCTTTGTCAATCGGTACGTTACTCGCCCGAGACTCGATCGTCGGTATCCCAATACCTCATTCAATCTCGTTACCGGCAAGTCACTTTACTCGTACCGTAATGCATGATCCCGTGATCAACCACTTGGTCACATTGAGCTCATTATGATGATGCATTACCGAGTGGGCCCAGAGATACCTCTCCGTCATACGGAGTGACAAATCCCAGTCTCGATTCGTGCCAACACAACAGACACTTTCGGAGATACCCATAGTGCACCTTTATAGTCACCCAGTTATGTTTTGACGTTCGGCACACCCAGAGCACTCCTACGGTATCCGGGAGTTGCACAATCTCATGGTCTAAGGAAATGATACTTGACATTTGGAAAAGCTCTAGCAAACGAACTACACGATCTTGTGCTATGCTTAGGATTGGGTCTTGTCCATCACATCATTCTCCTAATGATGTGATCCTGTTATCAATGACATCTAATGTCCATAGTCAGGAAAGCATGACTATCTTTTGATCAACGAGCTAGTCAACTAGAGGCTCACTAGGGACGTGTTGTGGTCTATGTATTCACACATGTATTACAATTTCCGAATAACACAATTATAGCATGAACAATAGACAATTATCATGAACAAGGAAATATAATAATAACCATTTTATTATTTCCTCTAGGGCATATTTCCAACAGTCTCGGCACGACGAACTGTAGCAACGGTGCATACTCAGGGAGAACACTTATACCTTGAAATTTAGTGAGAGATCATCTTATAATGCTACCATCATCATCTTGTGCCTTTGATCTCCATCTCCAAAGCACCGTCATGATCACCATCATCACCGTCTTGACACCTTGATCTCCATCATAGCATCGTTGTCGTTTCCCCAACTATTGCTTCTATGACTATCGCTACCGCTTAGTGATAAAGTAAAGCAATTACATGGCGATTGCATTTCATACAATAAAGAGACAACCATAAGGCTCCTTCCAGTTGCCAATAAATTTTACAAAACATGATCATCTCATACATAAATTTACATATCATCACATCTTGACCATATCACATCACAACAAGCCCTGCAAAAACAAGTTAGACGTCCTCTACTTTGTTGTTGCAAGTTTTACGTGGCTGCTATGGGCTTCTAGTGAGAACCGGTCTTACCTATGCATCAAAACCACAATGATTTTTTGTCAAGTGTGCTGTTTTGACCTTCAACAAGGACCGGGCATAGTCAAACTTGATTCAACTAAAGCTGGAGAAACAGACACCCACTAGCCACCTGTGTGCGAAGCACGTCGGTAGAACTAGTCTCGTGAACGCGGTCATGTAATGTTGGTCCGGGCCGCTTCATCCAACAATACCGTCGAATGAAAGTAAGACGTTGTTGGTAAGCAGTATGGCTATTATCACCCACAACTCTTTCTATTCCACTCGTGCATATAACATCTACGCATAGACCTAGCTCGGATGCCATTGTTGGGGAACGCAGTATTTCAAAATTTTACCTACGATCACGCAAGATCTATCTAGGAGATGCATATCAACAAGCGGGGAGAGTGTGTCCACGTACCCTCATAGACCGAAAGCGAAAGCGTTTAGTAACGTGGTTGATGTAGTTGAACGTCTTCGGGATCCAACCGATCCAAGTACCGAATGCACGACACCTCCATGTTCAGCACACGTTCAACTGATGACATCCCTCGATCTCTTGATCCAGTTGAGGACGAGGGAGACTTCCATTAGCATGACGATTTGGTGACGGTGATGATGAAGTTACCGGCGCAGGGCTTCGCCTAAGCACTATGACGATATGACCGAGGTGTGTAACTGTGGAGGGGGCACCACACACGGTTAAGAGAAACTTGTGTGTTCTAGGGTGCCCCTGCCCCCGTATATAAAGGAGGGGAAGGGGAGGCTGGCCGACCCTGTAGGGCGTGCCAGGAGGTGGGAGTCCTACTAGGACTTCGAGTCCTAGTAGGATTCCACCTGGAGGAAAGGGGAAAGAAGGAAGGTAGAGGAGGAAGGGAAGGAAAGGGGGCGCCGCTCCCTTCCCCTAGTCCAATTCGGACCCAAGGGGGCGGGGGGGCGGCCAGCCCCTTGTGGCCCTTCCTCTATCCCCACTAAGGTGTTGGGGAACATAGCAATTTCAAAAAAATTCCTACGCACACGCAAGATCATGGTGATGCATAGCAACAAGAGGGGAGAGTGTTGTCTACGTACCCTCGTAGACCGATAGCGGAAGCGTTATGACAACGCGGTTGATGTAGTCATACGTCTTCACGGCCCGACCGATCAACCACCAAAACTACGGCACCTCCGAGTTCTAGCACACTTTCAGCTCGATGACGATCCCCGGACTCCGATCCAGCAAAGTGTCGGGGAAGAGTTCTATCAGCACGACGGCGTGGTGACGATCTTGATGTTCTACCGTCGCAGGGCTTCGCCTAAGCACCGCTACAATATTACCCAGGAGTATGGTGGAAGGGGGCACCGCACACGGCTAAGAAAACGATCACGAGGATCAACTTGTGTGTCTAGGGGTGCCCCCTGCCCCCGTATATAAAGGAGCCAAGGGGGGGTGCGGCCGGCCCTAGGAGGAGGCGCGCAGGAGGAGTCCTACTCCTACCGGGAGTAGGATTCCCCCCTTTCCCTAGTTGGATTAGGATTTGGGGAAGAAGGAAGAGAGGGAAGAAAGGAAAGGGGGGGCGCCACCCCCCTCCTTGTCCAATTCGGACTTGGGGGGAGGGGCGCGCGGCAGCCCCTAGGCCTCCTCTCGTCTTCCTCCACTAGGCCCATTGAGGCCCATTAGGTTACCGGGGGGTTCCGGTAACCTCCCGCTACTCCGGTAAAATGCCGATTTCACCCGGAACACTTCTGATGTCCAAACATAGGCTTCCAATATATCAATCTTTATGTCTCGGTCATTTCGTGACTCCTCGTCATGTCCCCGATCTCATCCGGGACTCCAAACTCCTTCGGTACATCAAAACATATAAACTCATAATGAAACTGTCATCGAAACCTTAAGCGTGCAAACCCTACGGGTTCAAGAACAATGTAGACATGACCGAGACATGTCTCCGGTCAATAACCAATAGCGGAACCTGGATGCTCATATTGGCTCCCACATATTATACGAAGATCTTTATCGGTCAGACCGCATAATAACATATGTTGTTCCCTTTGTCATCGGTATGTTACTTGCCCGAGATTCGATCATCGTTATCTCAATACCTAGTTCAATCTCGTTACCGGCAAGTCTCTTTACTCATTCCGTAATACATCATCTCGCAACTAACTCATTAGTTGCAATGCTTGTAAGGCTTATGTGATGTGCATTACCGAGAGGGCCCAGAGATACCTCTCCGACAATCGGAGTGACAAATCCTAATCTAGAAATACGCCAACCCAACATGTACCTTTGGAGACACCTGTAGAGCTCCTTTATAATCACCCAGTTACGTTGTGATGTTTGGTAGCACACAAAGTGTTCCTCCGGCAAACGGGAGTTGCATAATCTCATAGTCATAGGAACATGTATAAGTCATGAAGAAAGCAATATCAACATACTAAACGATCGGGTGCTAAGCTAATGGAATGGGTCATGTCAATCACATCATTCTCCTAATGATGTGATCCTGTTAATCAAATGACAACACATATCTATGGTTAGGAAACATAACCATCTTTGATTAACGAGCTAGTCAAGTAGAGGCATACTAGTGACACTTTGTTTGTCTATGTATTCACACATGTATTATGTTTCCGGTTAATACAATTCTAGCATGAATAATAAACATTTATCATGAAATAAGGAAATAAATAATAACTTTATTATTGCCTTTAGGGCATATTTCCTTCAGTGTCCCACTTGCACTAGAGTCAATAATCTAGATCACATCGCCATGTGATTTAACATCAATAGTTCACATCACCATGTGATTAACACCCATAGTTCACATCGTCATGTGACCAACACTCAAAGGGTTTACTAGAGTCAGTAATCTAGTTCACATCTATATGTGATTAACACCCAAAGAGTACTAAGGTGTGATCATGTTTTGCTTGTGAGAGAAGCTTAGTCAATGAGTCTGCCAAAATTCAGATCCATATGTATTTTGCAAATTTCTATGTCTACAATGTTCTGCACGGAGCTACTTTAGCTAATTGCTCCCACTTTCAATATGTATCCAGATGAAGACTTAGAGTCATCCAGATCAGTGTCAAAAACTTGTATCGACGTAATCCTTTTACGACGAACCTTTTTTCACCTCCATAATCGAGAAACATATCCTTATTCCACTAAGGATAATTTTGACCGATGTCCAGTGATCTACTCCTAGATCACTATTGTACTCCCTTGCCAAAATCAGTGTAGGGTATACAATAGATCTGGTACATAGCATGGAATACTCTATAGAACCTATGGCTGAGGCATAGGGAATGACTTTCACTCTCTTTCTATCTTCTGCCGTGGTCGGGCTTTGAGTCTTACTCAATTTCACACCTTGTAGCACAGGCAAGAACTCTTTCTTTGATTGTTCCATTTTGAACTACTTCAAAATCTTGTCAAGGTATGTACTCATTGAAAGAACTTATCAAGCGTCTTGATCTATCTCTATAGATCTTGATGCTTAATATGTAATCAGCTTCGCCGAGGTCTTTCTTTGAAAAACTTCTTTCAAACACTCCTTTATGCTTTGCAGAATAATTCTACATTATTTCCGATCAACAATATGTCATTCACATATACTTATCAGGAATGCTGTAGTGCTCCCACTCACTTTCTTGTAAATACAGGCTTCACCACAAGTTTGTATAAAACTATATGCTTTGATCAACTTATCAAAGCGTATATTCCAACTCCGAGATGCTTGCACCAGTCCATAGATGGATCGCTGGAGCTTGCATATTTAGTTAACACCTTTAGGATCGACAAAACCTTCTAGTTGCATCGTATACAACTCTTCTTTAATAAATCCATTAAGGAATGCAGTTTTGTTTATCCATTTGCCAGATATCATAAAATGCGGCAATTGATAACATGATTCGGACAGACTTAAGCATAGATATGAGTGAGAAACTCTCATCGTAGTCAACACCTTGAACTTGTCGAAAACCTTTTGCGACAATTCTAGCTTTGTAGATAGTAACACTACTATCAGCGTCCTTCTTCCTCTTGAAGATCCATTTATTTTCTATGGCTTGCCGATCATCGGGCAAATCCATCAAAGTCCATACTTTGTTCTCATACATGGATCATATCTCAGATTTCATGGCCTCAAACCATTTCGCGGAATCTGGGCTCACCATCGCTTCTTCATAGTTTGTAGGTTCATCATGATCTAGTAGCATGATTTCCAGAACAGGATTACCGTACCACTCTGGTGCGGATCTTACTCTGGTTGATCTACGAGGTTCAGTAATAACTTGATCTGAAGTTTCATGATCATCATCATTAACTTCTTCACTAATTGGTGTAGGTGTCACAAAAACCGTTTTCTGTGATGAACTACTTTCCAATAAGGGAGCAGGTACAGTTACCTCATCAAGTTCTACTTTCCTCCCACTCACTTCTTTCGAGAGAAACTCCTTCTCTAGAAAGAATCCATTCTAAGCAATGAATATCTTGCCTTCGGATCTGTGATAGAAGGTGTACCCAACTGTCTCCTTTGGGTATCCTATGAAGACACATTTCTCCGATTTGGGTTTGAGCTTATTAGGATGAAACTTTTCACATAAGCATCACAACCCCAAACTTTAAGAAACGACAACTTTGCTTTCTTGTTAAACCACAGTTCATATAGTGTCGTCTCAACGGATTTAGATGGTGCCCTATTTAACGTGAATGCAACTGTCTCTAATGCATAACCCCAAAACGATAGTGGTAAATCGGTAAGAAACATCATAGATTGCACTATATCCAATAAAGTACGGTTATGACGTTCGGACACACCATTATGTTGTGGTGTTCCAGGTGGCATGAGTTTGTGAAACTATTCCACATTGTTTTAATTGAAGACCAAACTCGTAACTCAAATATTCGTCTCTGCGATTAGATCGTAGAAACTTTATTTTCTTGTCACGATGATTTTCCACTTCACTCTAAAATTCTTTGAACTTTTCAAATGTTTCAGACTTATGTTTCATCAAGTAGATATACTCATATCTGCTCAAATCATCTGTGAAGGTCAGAAAATAACGATACCCGCCACGAGCCTGAACACTCATCGGATCGCATACATCAGTATGTATTATTTCCAATAAGTCAGTTGCTCGCTCCATTGTTCCGGAGAATGGCGTTTTAGTCATCTTGCCCATGAGGCATGGTTCGCAAGCATCAAGTGATTCATAATCAAGTGATTCCAAAAACCCATCAACATGGAGTTTCTTCATGCACTTTACACCAATATGACCTAAACGGCAGTGCCACAAATAAGTTGCACTATCATTATTAACTTTGCATCTTTTGGTTTCAATATTATGATTATGTGTATCACTACGATCGAGATCCAACGAACTATTTTCATTGGGTGTGTAGCCATATAAGGTTTTATTCATGTAAACAGAAGAACAATTTATTCTCTTACTTAAATGAATAACCATATTACAATAAACATGATCAAATCATATTCACGCTCAACGCAAACACCAAATAACACTTATTTAGGTTCAACACTAATCCCGAAAGTATAGGGAGTGTGCGATGATGATCATATCAATCTTGGAACCACTTCCAACACACATCGTCACTTCACCCTTAACTTGTCTCTGTTTATTCTACAACTCCCGTTTCGAGTTACTAATCTTAGCAACTGAACTAGTATCAAATACTGAGGGGTTGCTATAAACACTAGTAAAGCACACATCAATAACATGTATATCAAATATACTTATGTTCACTTTGCCATCCTTCTTATCCGCCAATCACTTGGGGTAGTTCCGCTTCCAGTGACCAGTCCCTTTGCAGTAGAATCACTTAGTCTCAGGCTTAGGACCAAACTTGGGCTTCTTCACTTGAGCAGCAACTTTGTCGTGGTTTTGTCACGGCAGATGTCCTAGAGAAAGGACTTAGTCGTGAGGCCATCGCAACGGGTTAGCTCGAAGGGGTTAAAGCGGACACAGGGACGCAAGAGGGTTTATACTACTTCGGCCCCTTCGATGAAGGTAAAAGCCTACGTCTACTTGTGATGGGATTGATGAGGTTTCGATGACTAGGGAGCAAACAAGCTTCGCCTAAGTCTCAAGTTGTTGTCTGTTGTCCTAAACTGCCGCCGGGTCGTCCCCTTATATACACGGGTGACGCCCGTCGGTTCACAGAGTCCTAACACCGGTTCATATTCGTATCCGGGTTGGTCTGTCCTTATTCCTATCTTACACTACAAGTTTACATACAGATGCCGGTTTATGGCTACAAGTCTTAAACCGACTACGGGCCTCAGGCCCTCATCTATCTTCTTGGGCTTTAACACTCTTGAGTTACTGATGAAGTTAACCGGCCCACATAGGCCGGTTTATGCCCAATAGTAATATTCCCAACATTAGGCCCCAGATTGATTTGAACGGGTTCATGTCAATCCTTAGCAAAATCTTCATCTTCAACATCTTCTCGTAGTTGCTGAACCGCCATGATATCATCCTCTCCAGTTGCTGTAAACCGAGGTGACGTCATCTGTCATAAAGAAAACATCCATGATATCTCCTTGTTTAATAAACTCACAACAACCGAGGCGACAGCTCCGCTTCCGAGATTTTTGGTTCCTGGATTCACGCGCCTGACACATGTCTTTTTGCCTTATAAATAGGGCCAAAGGGTCATTTCTTTTCTCCCCTTCGTGCCCTTCCTCTTTGTCTTCCTTGCGTCGCCAGTCTCAGAGCTCCGCCGCCGCCATCGTCTTTTGCATCGACTTTGGCCGCTGCATCAACCTGAGCGTACCAGAAAACTGCGGCGACCTTCCGCATCTTCCTCAGCTCTGGTAGGTCTTTTGCTCTTATCAACATAGATCTGTTCTAGGGTTTCGTGTTCTTGCTGCGTTCATCACCTGTTCATGTTCGTATGCTAGCTATTGGATGCATCTGTGAACCCCTTCTTTGTGTAGTGATAACTTTTAGTATCCGCCTTTAGTTTCATGCCTAAAACCATAGATCTCACATATATTTCTGCCCATTGATTCAATACTGTTCTGCTTTGAGCTTTTGAATATTTTCCTTCTTTTCTGAACTTGCTTCAGATCCATCGCTGTAGAGAAATCTTGTGAAATCTGTTTCTGTACACTTACCCATCCGCAATCTCAACTGTTTCAATGCTTAGATCCGGCGGTTTAACTTGGTGTAGAAAAAATTAACAAACCGGTATATACCATTAGTCCCCTTGTTGAACCGCCAGATGTTGTTGCTTCATAAAACTCCGGTTTAGATAGAGCTGTCTCCGGTTTAACATTGCACATACCAGTGTACTTTAATCAATGCATTCTTGAACCGGAATCACCTATCTTGTAGATTTCATCATGGCCAAGCAAGTATATGAGTGCAACTGGGTTCCTTCTCGCGTCACAGAGACTCAACTGAACAATTTAGTCCTGATCGGCGCCTTAGGCAGCAAAAATACCATCCATTGGAGGGTCCCTGGCAAAGAATGCCCTCCCACACCTCAAGAAGGAGAGGTCGTCGTTTTCGTAGATCACTTAGCCCGGGGCTTTAAGCCGCCCGGTTCTAAATTTTACCGGGATGTTTTAGCCAATTTTCAACTCCGCCCTCAAGACACTGGCCCCAACTCTGTTACAAACATGTGTCACTTCCAAGTGCTCTGTGAGGTGTTCTTTCAAGAGGAGCCCACAGTTGAGTTGTTCAGAGACTGCTTCCATCTAAACCGCCGCACTGAGTTTACTGACGGTTCCAATACGGAATTGGGTGGTGTGGCGATTCAGAAAAGGAAAGAGGTTACATACCCTCACGCCAAACTACATAGCCACCCCAAAGAGTGGAATCAAACATGGTTCTATTGCAAAGACACCTCCCCTGCTGATGAAAATCCTTTGCCTGGCTTTCGTCCGGAGCGGCCTAGCAATACACACCCCTTTCCGCAAAGGTTGACTGCCAAGGAGAGAAGAAAATATGCTCCTCAACTGTCCAAGCTCAGAGCCTTCATGGCCAATGGTTTAACAAGGGTTGATCTCGCTCGCTATTGGATATCGTGGAGCATACTGCCCCTTAGTCAGCGCTCCGGTTTGATGTGTGAGTATACTGGCAGTGTTGATGACCCACTGCGACATGCTAACATCCAGCTCACCGACGAAGAAATTACAGAGGCTGTGAATAAAATGCTGATGAACCGAAACACGTCTGTGCTCGAACCGGCCTGCTTCCCTTTTGTGCCACCAACAAACCGCCAGCTATAAGAGCTTGATTTTTTTTATTGAACCTGTTATTGATATATCTGGTCATTGTTTAATATCAATGTCTATTTAAACAGGGCAATGATCCGTTTTGGAGCAAGAAGCTTTCCCAGGAGAAGCCAGAACAAACAAACAAACCGGAAAGACCAACCCGGCAAAAGACTAAAGTCGTGAAACGGCCTGCTCATAAGAAAACTACTGCATCTTCTGATCCGGCCGCTGACGATGATGTGGGTAATCCGGACCTTGAGGTAGAGCTTGACTCACTTGGCTTATTTTTCACACGCCTTATTGATGATGACATTTTTCAGGATGATGCCGAAACCAGCCATGCTGATGCTGCAGAGGTAATTACTCTCTCTTCTGATTCAAACCCTTTGCCTTCGCTAAAAATCCGTCAGGCAAACCGGAAGGTTAAATTTTATCATCCTCTTGCTTACTTGGATCCCAAATTTCTTATGAAGACCCAACAGCATGAAGCTCGCCGCACAACCCGGCACAGCGGCAAGGTAGTTACCTCCGCCGGTTTACCGAACATTCCGGTTCAGAAACGCCGTTCAGAAGTCTCTAATTTGCTTGTCGGTGCTTGTCCTAAAGCGGGCTGTTTTCGTCAACCTCTTAATCCATCTGACTCCGATTATCAAGTTACTTCCCACTCATCCTTTGGCGAGTCATCGGCTACTCAGGTGCCACCACTCAAAACGGTGCTTGGGTAAGCTATACTTATCATAATATTTCTGGTACATCACCTTGGAACATATGTTGTATTTGACTTTGTTATTCCTTTCAGGGCCAAGCCTAGGCCGAGCAAGAAGGCTCGCCTGGATAAAGCGGCCGAGGAGGACGCCGTCCCAGAACCGGGTAAAACACCAGATCTTGAAGCGGCTATTCATGAAGATATACCCAATGATCCACCACAGTAGGATGACGATTTTATTGCTGAAGAAAGGCCTATTGACACCTCAGGCCCTGTCAACCAGCCCACAAGCCCCATCCGGATTGAGAAATCCACCAGTCCATCAAAGCCTACTGATAAACCAACGACCCCAGTGCAAACCGGCGATGCCAAGGATGATGAGGTTGTCATTACTGCCATTGGTCGCACAGAGCCAGGCAATCCCGTTGCTTTATCCAGACACACTGCCAAGGAAGAATTTGCTGCCATTGGCAAGGGAAAATGGAATGCTGGTCTGACAACTTATGCCACTCTGAACGCCCAAGATCTCCATTCCGGCTATCTGAACTGGCTATACACCAGCCGTGACTATGAAGCTGGTCTGGTTAATATGATGAAAGAGAAATATGAGGTAACTTCCATATGCTTATCTGCATATGTACTTTAATCTGTCAACTCTCCTAGCCTCCAAGGGCCGGTTTAGAATCTTCATTCAAACCGGGACTTGCTAATATAGATCCCAATGCTTCAGAATTCGCTGATGTAGCCCCCAAGGGGCGGTTCAACTTAGTGTAGTTAAACCGGGACTTTAAGTAATTGAGATCACATCATCAGAATTTATTCGAGCAAATAGCCATTAGCCCCCAAGTGCCAAGTTGAATACTTGTATTGATCTTGGGACTTTATAATCAAGTGAAAGATGAAGATCAAATAGGCATTAGCCCCCAAGGGCCAAGTGCATAACTTGTTATGTGGTTGGTACTTCAATTCTTGCACTGCTTGCTGAATCATATAACTGTCTGTATGCAGGCTGAGCTGAAGACAAAAGAAAACCAAGTCGCCGATCTCCAGGAAAATCTGAAGTCCCAACAGACTGAAACCTCAAAAGCAAAAGAAAAGTTGACCAGCTCCTTAAGCGTCATGGAACAGCTTAAGGAAGACTTCAAGAAAGAGCGGGCGGGCTGGGCTACTGAGAAGGCCGCTTTGACTAAGCGAGTTGAAAATGCCGAAGCCGCACTTAAACCGGTGGTAGATGAACTGACCAGCGTAAAGCGTCAAGTGCATGCCATGACTGCCGCCATCTTTGGTAAGCTTTCTTGACTTCTGTAGTAACTTGGCCTTCTTATGATGTGTCCGGTTTGTGAATCCTTTGTAATGTTGTAGGGACACGCATTGGTCACTTGGGCTCAGATGTGCGGAAGAAGTTGAAGGCTGCCTACACATTGACAGAGCAATTGTATACTGGCATGCAGCGGATCATCTCAACTGCGTCCCACAACAGCCCGGCGCCCACCTTGATTCAAGACACCCTGAAAAGACTGTCTATGCTTCCTGCCCGGGTTGAAGAGCTGAAAAAATCTGCTGCTCGAACCGGTGCTATCAATGCCTTAATCCGGCCAAAAGCATGGGTGCCGGATTTTGATCCTGTTGAAGCGGCTCAAGGCTACCCCCACTTGAAGGAAGATGGCTCAGAATTCAATGAGGAGGACATGAGAGCGATAAACCGGGAGGTGCGCCCTCTAGCTTGCCAATTGGTGGAAGAGGCAGACTTGTCTCATTATCAAGCCCAATATGACAACCAGAACAAACAAGTGGATGCACCAATTCCTGAAACAGAGAATCTGATCCCTCCAATCCGTAAGCATACTTACGCTCCTGATATTGAACCGTCGTTGCTGATCCATGATGAAGCTGTCTTTCAAGCCTTAATGGGAATCGACTGGACAACTGTTGATTTCCAGCCACTAGGTAGGGAAGCTGAAGTTGAAGCGGTGCGGGATGACCCACAACCATCAGGCCAGGCTGGTGACCAAGCTTGAACCGGAAGCCGGTTTAAACTGCTTCTCCTTGACGAAAAAACAATGATCTTATTTTGGGCACCGTGTTGCCTTGTAATAGGCTAGCCGATACTCTTGATTTTGATATGCCTTCATGCATAATTACTGCAACTTGTTCTTCCTTTGGGTGATGAATTTTCCAAAGTATTTTCTGCAATACAAAAAATCTTAAAGTGCCACCGCAGTTGTACCGTCAGGCGGAGTATGATGTCTGCATATGTGAAATCAAAATATCTGAAATTTAAGCATATGATCAAATCTTTGGGATACATAATACCTGCCATCGTTAGGCATGAAGTTGGCTTGGACAATCTTGAAGCGGAGGTTTATAAACCCACACTGTTGGAGGAGATAGAAGCTCCTGTATATATATATTGCCGGTTTCCCATGTAAATCGTGCCGGGTTATAATAAAACACCATGTTACTCCGTAATAAGATGTTAATAAAAAATCAAACTGGGTGTCGGTGTCAAAACCGGCGGATCTCGGGTAGGGGGTCCTGAACTGTGCGTCTAGGCCGGATGGTAACAGGAGGCAAGGAACACGATGTTTTACCCAGGTTCGGGCCCTCTTGATGGAGGTAAAACCCTACGTCCTACTTGATTAATATTGATAATATGGGTAGTACAAGAGTAGATCTACCACGATATCAAGGAGGCTAAACCCTAGAAGATAGCCTATGGTATGATTGTTGTATGATGAAGTTGTCCTACGGACTAAAACCCTCCGGTTTATATAGACACCGGAGAGGGTTAGGGTTACACAAAGTCGGTTACAATGGTAGGAGATCCTGAATATCCGCATCGCCAAGCTTGCCTTCCACGCCAAGGAAAGTCCCATCCGGACACGGGACAAAGTCTTCAATCTTGTATCTTCATAGTCCTGGAGTCCGACTGAAGGTATAGTTCGGCTACCCGAACACCCCCTAATCCAGGACTCACTCAGTAGCCCCTGAACCAGGCTTCAATGACGACGAGTCCGGCACGTAGATTGTCTTCGGCATTGCAAGGCGGGTTCCTCTCCAAATTCCGTGTACCTGCAGAATAATGTCTGATTTTCATAATGTAGCGCACCTTGGCTTCCATGCCCAATGATGGCCGTCTTCCACGTGTTAAACGAATGCGAAAAATCGGGGTGTTTTTACATTCACACCCCTAGCCGCATAAATGAGCCGCCTATTTAATGGGATGGGGATTCAGATCCAAACCACACCTTCTCCTCTCCGCGAGAAATCATCAGAGCACCTCCAGCAAAGGTCCATTCCAACATGGCCAGCCGTCGCAGCTCCTCCTCTCGCCCTTCCAGTCCTAAACCTGGAGACTGGGAGAGGTGCTCCATCCCGCACAGCGAGCTAGTGTCGCTTCAGGCCAAGGGATTTCTCCCTCAGGCCTATATGGTCCCGGTCCGAGCCGGACTCGCCACCTATAATGGCGGAGAGCACCCCCAATCCCTCCAAAGGAGAGCGGGTGTGCCTCATCCCTTATCTAGTAAGAGGACTTGGATTTCCAATTCATCCATTTCTCCGTGGGCTTCTGGAGTTCTACGGCCTCCAGCTGCACAATCTCACGCCCGCCTCTATATTGCATATCGCGGGCTTCGTCGCCCTTTGCGAGCTATTCTTGGGTGTTGAGGCTCATTTCGCGCTGTGGAAGAGGTTATTCTGCCTGGTGCCCCGCTCTCAAGAGGGGTCTATATATCAAGTGGGCGGAGCCGAAGTGTGGCGTATCGCCGGGACCGGATATCTATCCAGAATCCCAAAGAAGGCGTCCGAGGACTGGCCTTCGAAATGGTTTTATATAGATGATGTCCCGCTGCCGGATCCTATCCGGGCCGGTCTCGCCGAATTCAACAGTGCTCCCGTAAAGAAACGCCTAAGCTGGCGTCCGCGGAGCTCTTGGAGAGAAGGCGACAGGGACGTCCTTCACCTGATGGGTCGGATAAGACTATTGGCTCATTCTAGACTAACCATGCATGATTGAAGTCATGGCCGCATGCATTATGCGGGGGGTGCAGCCGCTTCAATATAGAGGCCACCCCATGTGGGATTTTAACGGGGAGGATGACGCCACCCATTACGGTCGTCAGGGGCCAGCCTCAGCTGCCGCTCTAGTAAAGATCTTATCCTCTTTGTACAAGGGAGAAGAGGAGGAATTCCTCCGCGTCAACCCGTAGGGCGGATTTTCTATATACAACCCTCCGAGTTGGGTAAGTGGACAATTGTGCTTGCCCATCCATTTTATATTCCCATGATTAAATATGTAGTCTTCCAATTTCAACGCAGGAACTGCGTGAGGAAGTAAAGGATATAAACAGCCGTCCCCCACAGCCCGAGGATCCAGAACGGTCCCTCGATCCGGACTCCGAAGAGGATCCGGACATATTGGTGGAGCTGATTGATGGGGTGTTTCATCAGCTAAGCAAGGACAATACCTTGGTGGCCATTATGGCCGATTACCCAGGGTTAATCCCGGCCTCCCAGGTAACAGAGAGCAGAGTCTCATCCCCTTGAGAAGGAATCCATTCTCACGCATTTCAGTTTTCCTGACAATGGCCGTGTTTTGCAGGGGAGGTTTCCGAGGCGGGAGGCCGAACCTGCGCGGCTAGCCAACAAGGGGCCGCAGGGCCCCGTGGGGTAAAAAGGAATGTAGTCCGGACTGAGACGCCGGCGCAAAGGTATAGCGCACCCTCTTTTTCCCTGGTGTTATTCCTTCAGGGCATATTAACGTTCGTGCTGTCTTCAGGACGAAGAGACCTCGCCAGACTACATCCGGAGAGGTTGCCAATCGCGCCTCCACCAGCCAGGCTCCAACGCCTGGCCCGGAAGCGGAAACGAACACAAGGCGCGCGCCGGACGTTCCTCCGACAGAGGATGCGGACAGGCTGTCTGCCACCAGTTCCGAGGTGGAGAGTGTCATGAACCACAGGCGTCGCCGGACAGTTCTTCGCGACGCTTGTTTCTCCCAAGAGGCATTAGATGCCTTCAATTCGGGAGATGCGTATCTCCGTGCCGCTCAAAATGGTGTAGCCAGAGCCACGGAGCAGTATGTAAAAGATATACGGGTAAGAAAATTTTGGTAAATATATATATATATATACTAGTAGCCCCCGAGACTTGGAACAATTAGGGCAACTGATTTAAGGATCATTCGTTATGCAGGTTCTTACAGAGAAGAATACCGTACTGTCCCAGGAGCTGGAAGAGTGCAAAGCCCAACTGGAGGCCGAACTAGCCGCGGCAGGGGAGCCCAAAGAGACCCCCTCTGGTAAGATACACTTCGAAAGATTAGTATCTTGCGAAGTGCGGTGTGGGTGTAAATCTGACAAATCATATTGCAGATGTTGCCGGACTAGATCCGGAGAGGCAACAACTCTTGCGCCGGCTAAAGGCCGGTGAGTGTATGTTGACAAGGGTGAGGCGGGAGAAGAATGATCTTCAGGATGCAAACACCAAGCTGGACGTTGAACTTAAAGATGTTCATAGCCAGCTGTCGGACTCTACTAAGGAGAATCAGCGGCTTCGACGCGGCATATTTAGTAAGTGCTTAAGCGAATCTTTGAAAGAAAAGAGTTCGACGAGGAAGTCGACTAACAGAGTAATGTCTGTAGGTATGCTATCGGGTCGTCCTGCAGAGGAGATGCCCGGTTCTACAGGTGACCTTCTTCCCGAGCTCTCGCAACTGCACGAGCGAGTTCGGCAGGCAATGCGAGGCGTTGCCCGAGCCTTATGGCCTTCCCACTCCATGCCCGAGGGCCTTGGAGAGCTTTCAGAGAAGCTGAAGGGAGCTCGGCGGCGCTTCCGGTTGTGGAATATATCGTCCTGCCGACAAGGCGCTAGGGAGGCCTGGGCCATGGTGAAGACGCGGTACATGAAGTCTTACCCAAACCACATGGCCGAGGTCGGACCTGTGGGGCCTGACGGGAAGGAGATCCCTGTAAGCTTAGTGTACGGCCAAGTAGAATTGGCCGCAAAGTATTCCCAGCAGGACTGTAAGTTAGATAGCCTGTTAGATGGTATTGAAGAGGAATATAGTCAGTCAGAGTGACTATGTAATTTTTAATTGACATGTGTAATGCCTTCTAGCCAGATTGTAGATCGTTTGTCATTGCCGACCTTTTCGCTTCAACCTCAGGACCTGACGGTCCGGAGTGTGTCTGAATACTCTACCGGTTATGTAAGAACCGGGGTATGCATGGAGACCAGGCGTAGGGGTCATTAGTGCTTTATCAGACAAGTGCCCAACTAGTTATGTTATATTACATGGTTAGTAAGAAACATCTTCCAGAGAGAATAGTTCTGTTAGGGGTTCCTTTCTCTGGGAGGCATGCCCTAAAGTGCATGTGCGGACTACAAACATAGGAAAATCATCTGGGGGCATATATATAAATAAGTAAAAAAGGTCATCTTTTAGTTCACCAACCAAATATTCCCTTAAGAATGCTAGCTTTCGGCTTCACCCAGTCTGAGGTACACATCCGGCTGATCTGGCAGTAACAATCGCAGAGGTGCTCCCTTTACCACCTAGCCGAACAATCGGGAACGTAGGAGTAAGCACAGGAGCCAGGCAACCCAGCTTGGCCAAAACTTAAGTCATATCGATGCATATAATGGTGAAGAAAAGGTACATGCAGAAGTTTGACACATGTGGTGGGCATGAAGCCCGTATAAATAAGCTTCTGTTAAAGAAGCCCCCAGGTTTAATGAGCGCGAGTAGCACGTCACTTGAGGAGCCTTTAAGGGCTATAAAAGAAAAGAGGGGAAGGAGAGAAATGTAAGACAAAAAATGTAAAAAATGGATAGAGGAAGGAGACAAACACAGAGTCCGGCGCTAGGCGTAGAATCTTCAGAGACGGGCTGCGTTCCATGGGTTCGGTTCGAGTCGGTTATTCGACGCATCTCGCAGGCGGTATGCTCCACCAGTCAGGACTTGGTCGATTATGAAGGGACCTTCCCACTTGGGCTTCAGCTTGTCCTTTTTCTTGTCCGGCAGGCGTAGAACTAATTCGCCAACGTTGTAATTTTTGGCCCGCACTTCTCTGCTTTGATATCTTCGAGCCTGCTGTTGATAGAATGCAGAACGGGCTTTTGCCACGTCGCGCTCCTCCTCTAAGGCGTCCAAACCGTCCTGTCAATCGAGCTCGGCTTCCCTTTCTTCGTACATGTGCACTCGAGGTGAGTCATGAATTATGTCGCAGGGCAAGACTGCCTCTGCGCCGTACACCATAAAAAATGGTGTGTATCCGGTGGTGCAATTCAGCGTGGTCCGCAGCCCCCAGAGTACGGAGTCGAGCTCCTCTACCCAGTGCGTGCTAGATTCCTTGAGGGACCGCACTAATCTGGGTTTGATGCCTCTCATGATGAGACCATTTGCATGTTCGACCTGACCGTTAGTTTGTGGGTGATAGACGGAAGCATAATCGAGATTGATGCCCATGTTTTTGCACCAGACTTTTACCTCATCGGCCGTAAAGTTCGTGGCGTTATCGGTGATGATGCTGTGGGGGACGCCATAACGGTGTACGACCCCGGATATAAAGTCTATCACAGGTCCGGATTCGGCCGTCTTAACAGGCTTGGCTTCTATCCATTTGGTGAACTTATCCACCATGACCAGTAAGTATTTTTTCTTGTGGGTTCCGCCTTTAAGGGGTCCCACCATGTCAAGCCCCCAGACTACGAAAGGCCAAGTGATGGGGATAGTTTGGAGGGCGGTGGGTGGCATATGGCTTTGGTTTGCAAAAAGCTAGCAACCGGCGCATCGTTGGACCAAGTCCTGAGCGTCCGCCCAGGCTGTCGGCCAATAAAAGCCTGTACGGAAAGCTTTGCTTACAAGGGACCAAGCTGTGGCGTGATGGCCACCGAGTCCGGCATGAATTTCAGCCAGCAGGTTCCGCCCTTCCTCTTCGGAGATGCACCTTTAAAGGACTCCAGTAGTGCTTTTCTTATAAAGTTCTCCCTCATGGACTTTATAGGCTTTAGATCGCCGCACTATACAGCGTGCCTCGTTTTGGTCCTCTGGGAGTTCCTGCCTAGTAAGGTAGGCTAGGAATGGTTCTATCCATGGGGCGATAACGGCCATTAGTACATGGGCTGAGGTTGTGATTTCATTGACAGAGCCTCCGATTATGTCAGATTGTTCGGCGTCGGACAGTGCAGTTGGGTCCGGGCTAATATTGCCATGTTCCCCTTCCCATACTATGGATGGCTTGAATAGCCTTTCCAGGAAGATGTTGGGGGGGACCGCACCGCGTTTTGCGCCGATGCTTGCCAGGACGTCTGCCGCCTGATTGTTTTCTCGGGCTATATGGTGAAATTCGAGGCCCTCAAACCAAGCTGAGATTTTGAGGACGGCGTTGCGGTAAGCTGCCATTTTTGGATCCTTGGCATCGAAGTCTCCATTTATTTGGGATATGCGAGGTTCGAATCCCCGCGCACCTCTAGGCGTTGAATGCCCATGGATACTGCCATCCGGAGACCATGTAAAAGGGCCTCATATTCGGCTGCATTGTTGGAGTCCGTGTACATAATCTGGAGTACATATTGAACTGTGTCTCCTATGGGGGACGTCAAAACGACGTCGGCCCCTAGTCCGGCCAACATTTTGGAACCGTCAAAGTGCATGATCCAGTTTGAATATGTGCCATACTCTTTAGGGAGTTCGGCCTCTGTCCATTCCGCGATGAAGTCGGCCAAAACTTGCGACTTGATAGCTCGCCGTGGCCTATAAGTTATGTCGAACAGGAGGAGCTCAATGGCCCATTTTGCAATCCGGCCCGTTGCGTCACGGTTGTTTATAATATCGTTGAGTGGTACTTCTGATGCTACTGTGATTGAACACTCTTGAAAGTAGTGTCGTAGCTTCCGGGATGCCATGAATACCGCATATGCAATCTTTTTATAATGTGGGTACCGTGATTTGCATGGGGTGAGGACAGTGGACACATAGTAAACCAGCTTTTGAAGGGGGAATTTGTGTCTGTCCGTTTCCCGCTCGACGACGAGTACTGCGCTGACAACTTGATGGGTTGCTGCAATGTACAATAGCATTGGTTCGCCGATGTTTGGCGCGGCCAGGACGGAGTTTGTTGCCAATATGGCTTTTATTTCCTCGAGTCCGGCCGTGGCGGCATCCGTCCACTCGAAGTGTTCGGTGCGCCGAAGGAGGCGATAGAGGGGTAGCGCCTTTTCTCCCAACCGGGAGATAAAGCGGCTTAGAGCCGCCACGCATCTGGTTAACTTTTGTATTTGTTTGAGGTCCTTTGGGATATCCAATTGTGACAAAGCTTGGATCTTGGCTGGATTTGCTTCGATTCCTCTACCGGATACAATGAAGCCCAAGAGCTTTCCGGCTGGAACGCCGAAAACGCATTTTTCCGGATTTAGCTTGATGTCATATGCTCGGAGGTTGTCAAATGTAAGCCTCAAGTTGTCTACTAGAGATTCGACATGTCTTGTTTTTACGACCACATCATCCACGTATGCCTCTACTGTTTTTCCAATCTGGTTTGCCAGACATGTCTGAATCATGCGCTGATATGTTGCGCCGGTGTTTTTGAGCCCGAAAGGCATTGTGTTGAAGCAGAATGGGCCATATGGGGTGATGAATGCCGTTGTGGCTTGGTCTGACTTGGCCATCTTGATTTGATGGTAACCGGAGTATGCGTCGAGGAAGCACAATGAATCGTGTCCTGCAGTGGCGTCGATAATTTGATCGATGCGGGGGAGGGGGAAGGGATCGTTTGGGCAAGCCTTGTTAAGGTCTTTGAAGTCAACGCACAGGCGCCAGGATTTGTCCTTCTTTGGTACCATCACCAAGTTTGCTAGCTAGTCCGGATGTTTTATATCTCTGATGAATCCGGCCTCCAATACTTTGGCTAGCTCCTCTCCCATTGCCTGTCTCTTGGGCTCAGAGAAATGCCGAAGGGCTTGTTTGACAGGTTTGAATCCTTTTAGGATATTTAAGTTGTGTTCGGCCAGCCTGCGTGGGATTCCTGGCATGTCTGAAGGGTGCCAGGCAAAAATGTCCCAGTTCGCTCGTAGGAATTCTCGCAGTGCGGCGTCTACATCGGGGTTTAATCGTGCCCTGATGGAAGCTGTTTTATTGGGGTCTGTCGGATGGACCTGGAATTTGACTATTTCATCCGCTGGTTTAAAGGAGGTGGACTTGGATCTTTTATCGAGTATCACATCGTCCCTGTTTATCGTGGAGTGCAGCGTAGTCAGTTCCTCAGCCGCTAGGGCTTCGGACAGTGCCACAAGGGCCAATGCGGCTGTCTTGTTTTCGGCGCGGAGTGCTATGTCCGGATCACTAGCGAGAGTGATGATTCCATTCGGCTCGGGCATCTTGAGCTTCATTTACCCGTAATGGGGTATTGCTTGGAAGATTGTAAACACTTCCCGCCCCAGCAGAGCGTGGTATCCGCTACTGAACGGGGCCACTTGGAATGTGACCTCTTCGGACCTATAATTATCCGCGTGCCGAACACCACATCTAGTGTGATTTTTCCTGCACAGCGTGCTTCCCGACTGGGGATTATTCCTTTAAAGGTTGTGCTGCTTCGCTCAATGCGGTTCCAGTCTATTTACATTTTTTGAAGGGTTTCCTCATAAATGAGGTTCAATCCGCTGCCTCCGTCCATGAGTACCTTGGTGAGGCAAAAGCCGTCCACTATAGGACTGAGTACCAATGCGGCTGGTGCTCGAGCTGTTCGGATTTTAGGTTCATCACTGGCATTAAAAGTAATAGCCGTGTCACTCCATGGGTTTATTGTTGCTACTTGATAGACTTCGGCGAGGCTGCGGAGTGTTCTTTTTCGCATATTATTTGATGCGAAAGTTTCGAAGACTGTTAAGACTGTACTGGAGTCCCTGAGGTGGTTTTTTGCGGCCTTCGGAATTAGGAGATCTTCGCCCCTTTTGGCCACCTGCCAGAGTATCCAACATGCTCTAAGGCTATGAGTTGGTGTGGCGTCCTCTATACTATGAATTTTACAGGGTCCATTAAGCCATCCCTCCAGTACGGTTCCATGCCCTGTAGAGGGTTTTGGTTTTTTGGTTTTTAACCCGGGTGTCTGATGATGATGCACCCTTTTATTTCAGACGAGGTTTCTATTCAGGGCCGGATTGTCCCAAAATTTAGTTTCGGTTTTCCGGGCGCTTTCCATCGCGCAGTACTTTTGTACTATGGACGCCAAGTCAGAGAAGCGTGTAATATCACGACGACCTGTGGCGTTGACGATTCCCTTGTCCGTGCAATTATTGCAAAAGATTGAGATTGCGTCTTCCTCGCGGCAGTCCTTTATCCTGTTCATAACCAGGAGGAACCTTTCCCAGTAATGATGTACTGTTTCTTCGGGCTTTTGCCTGATTTGGGATAGATCGCTTATATTCGGGTGGGTGGGTGGAATTAAATCCGGAACTTCACCCAATCTAAGACTCAGAGGCCAAGGAGTTTCCAAACTCTGAAGTTTGGATTCTTGGATGTTATCCAGTGAATCTAGCCCGTTGCCTGATTCTAAGTTTAGGTCTTGAGTTACATCCTCCCCTCCGCAGGTATCTGGCTTGGAGGGATTGGGAATCCAGACATAGCTAGTCCTTAAGATAGATGAAGAGTTGCCGCACTGTGCCTCTACCACGGCAACATGATGGGTGACTTGGGGAGAATTAATTTCTCTTAGATCGGGTTTAAGCCCAACCTACTCATAATCCATAGTGACCCCCAAGGCGGCGATGCGATCCAAGAGCTCGTTTACTGAAGAGAGCTCCATTGGATCTAACTGCTCGATGAGTTCCGAGCTGGCGTGAAGATTGCTTTTGATGACCCGAGAGGTCACCGTCGGTGCAACGGCCGAACAGGCGGTCATGAGAAAACCGCCTAGCCGGAGAGTTTGGCCGACAGCCAAGGCTCCCTTAGTAACGGCGCCGTCTTTAAAGAGGGGAAGAGGCATCCTTCCTGATTGCGATGGCACAGAGGAACTCTCAATGAAAGCACCAATGTCGGTGTCAAAACCGGCGGATCTCGGGTAGGGGGTCCCGAACTGTGCGTCTAGGCCGGATGGTAACAGGAGGCAAGGAACACGATGTTTTACCCAGGTTCGGGCCCTCTTGATGGAGGTAAAACCCTACGTCCTGCTTGATTAATATTGATGATATGGGTAGTACAAGAGTAGATCTACCACGAGATCAAGGAGGCTAAACCCTAGAAGCTAGCCTATGGTATGATTGTTGTATGATGAAGTTGTCCTACGGACTAAAACCCTCCGGTTTATATAGACACCGGAGAGGGTTAGGGTTACACAAAGTCGGTTACAATGGTAGGAGATCCTGAATATCCGAATCGCCAAGCTTGCCTTCCACGCCAAGGAAAGTCCCATCCGGACACGGGACGAAGTCTTCAATCTTGTATCTTCATAGTCCTGGAGTCCGGCTGAAGGTATAGTCCGGCTACCCGAACACCCCCTAATCCAGGACTCCCTCACCAGGCAAATAATCTCCGGATTAAAAATGGACCATGTTCCGTCAATTGACAGTTTGAACCGGTTTAAAACTTTGTCGGTTTAAAAACACAACAAAAAGAAGGAAATATCTATCAAAGAAAATTGTGAAGCAAAGGCAATGATAAAACCGTTTGCAAAAAGAGGCTTATTTGAGCCGATCAGATGGCGTTACCATGGTCGGACACGACCAAGCTCCCGATAGGTGTAGCTATGGTTCAAGTCAGCCAGGTCCCCAAATGAAACCGTGGCATTTATGCCGATCAAGAGGCGTGGCAATGGTTCGGGTTCAACCAAGCCCCCAAGTGATTCTGTGGCCGTAGGCCGATCAAGAGGCATGACTAGTTCAGACTTGACCATGTCCCCAAGTGATCTGGTGGCTTTCGCCTATCAAAAGGTGTTGCAGTGGTTCGGATATGACCAAGCCCCCAAGTGATCTGGTGGCTTTCGCCTATCAAAAGGTGTTGCATTGGTTCGGATACGACCAAGCCCCCAAGTGATATTACATGATGCTTTGAAAAGCTAACTCAAGGGGTAAACCAGAGGCCGCTTTAGAACAACTCCGTGTAACCACACCTGATGTAAAAGAACAGATAACCCGCTTTAGCTGAGGTTCCGGTTTATTATATTAATCATAATATATACATCGTCGTAATATGTACATAAGTAGAGCCAATGGCTCAGGTATAGTAAGGCCGAAGATGAGCTATGTTCCACGGCCTGTTGGTCTCCTCCTCTGATGTACGTGAGTCTTTATGCTCTCGAATATCGATCAGATAGTATGACCCGTTGTGCAGATTCTTGCTGACCACGAAAGGTCCCTCCCAAGGTGGGGATAACTTATGCATATCAGTCTGATCTTGGATGAGCCGAAGCACCAAATCTCCCTCTTGAAAGGTTCTGGTTCTAACTTGGCGACTGTGATAACGACGAAGATCTTGTTGGTAAATCACCGAGCGAGCAGCTGCTATGTCACGCTCTTCATCCAACCGATCCAAAGCATCTTGCCGTGTTGTCTCGTTGTCCGCTTCAACATAAGCTGCCACATGAGGTGAATCATGATGGATATCACTAGGGAGAACTGCTTCTGCTCCATAGACCATGAAGAATGGTGTGTATCCTGTTGATCTGTTGGGTGTGGTATTGATGCTCCATAACACAAATGGTAACTCTTCTACCCAACAACCCGGTGTTCTCTGCAAAGGAACCATAAGCCGGGGCTTGATGCCTCTCAAGATCTCTTGATTAGCCCTTTCTGCTTGACCATTGGACTGTGGGTGCGCTACGGATGAAACGTCAAGCCGGATGTGCTCCCGTTCGCAGAACTCCTTCATGGCACATTTGGACAAATTGGTACCATTATCTGTGATGATACTGTGTGGAAAGCCAAACCGGAAAATCACTTTTTTGATGAACTGAACCGCCGTGGCCGCATCACACTTGCTAACAGGTTCTGCCTCCACCCACTTTGTAAACTTTTCAACCGCCACCAGGAGGTGGGTCTTATTATCTTTGGACCTTTTGAAAGGCCCAACCATATCTAGCCCCCAAGTCACAAACGGCCAAGTAATTGGAATCATTCTCAATTCTTGAGCCGGCACATGAGCACGTCTTGAAAACTTTTGGCAACCGTCACATCGTCTGACCAGATCCTCTGCATCAGCATGAGCAGTTAACCAATAGAAGCCATGGTGGAATGCTTTAGCCACCAAAGATTTTGAACCGGCGTGGTGACCACAATCTCCTTCGTGGATCTCATGCAAAATTTCACAGCCTTCTTCAGGAGACACATAGCGTTGAAACGCCCCTGATACACTGCAATGATGCAACTCGCCATTGACAATAGTCATGGACTTGGACCGCCAGATTATCTGTCGGGCCAGAGTCTCATCCTCTGGTAACTCACCCGGTTCATGTACGCCAGGTAAGGAAGCGTCCAATCCGGAATGACATGAAGAGTTGCCACCAATTGAGCCTCCGGATCAGGAATAGCCAAATCCGCTTCACCAGGGAGCTTGACCGACGGGTTGTGTAGCACATCCAGAAAAACATTGGGCGGGACCGGTTTGCGCTGAGAGCCCAACCAACTTAAAGCGTCCGCCGCTTCATTCTTCCGTCGGTCCACGTGGTCCACCTGATAGCCTTTAAAGTGACCTGCAACAATATCCACCTCACGACGATATGCTGCCATGAGTGGGTCCTTGGCATCCCAGGTGCCAGACACTTGTTGAGCCACGAGGTCCGAGTCACCGAAGCACTTAACTCGACTTAGATTCATCTCCTTAGCCATCCGGAGACCATGGAGCAAGGCTTCATACTCAGCTGCACTGTTAGTACAAGGGAACATTAAGCGGAGAACGTAACAAAACTTATCACCTCGTGGGGAAGTTAATACGACTCCAGCCCCCGAGCCTTCCAATTGCCTGGATCCGTCAAAATGGATGGTCCAATATGTGTGATCCGGCTTTTCTTCAGGTGCTTGCAGTTCCGTCCAATCATTGATGAAATCAACAAGTGCATGAGACTTAACCGTCGTCCGAGGCACATACTTCAACCCATGCGGCCCAAGCTCTATAGCCCACTTGGCAATCCGGCCAGTCGCTTCCCGGTTCTGGATGATATCCCCCAAGGGAGCAGAACTGACCACCGTAATGGGGTGCCCTTGGAAGTATTGCTTAAGCTTCCGGCTTGCCATAAAAACTCCATATACCAGCTTCTGCCAATGCGGATACCTTTGCTTGGACTCAATGAGTACCTCGCTGATATAATAGACTGGACGTTGAACCGGATGCTCCTTGCCTCCCTCTTTTCGCTCCACCACAATAGCCACACTGACCGCATGAGAATTAGCAGCAACATATAGCAGCAACAGCTCCTTGTCAATGGGAACGGCGATCATAGGCGGATTGGCCAATTGCCGCTTTAAGTCCTCAAATGCTTTATCAGCAGTAGAACTCCAGACGAATTGATCCGTCTTCTTCAACATCTGATACAAAGGGATTGCCCTCTCACCAAGGCGGCTGATAGACCGGCTTAACGCGGCAATCCGGCCTGCCAGGCGTTGAACATCATTGATACACTTCGGTTTAGCCAGGGAGGTGATGGTTGTGATCTTCTCCGGATTAGCCTCGATTCCCCTGTTGGATACCAGAAAACCCAATAACTTTCCTGCCGGTACACCAAAGACACACTTGGCCGGATTAAGCATCATCTTGTACGTCCTCAGGTTATCAAAGGTTTCCTTCAAGTCGTCAACCAGAGTCTCCTTCTCCCTTGACTTAACCACGATATCATCCACGTAAGCATGTACATTACGGCCAATCTGCTTGTGAAGACAATTTTGTACACACCGTTGATAAGTTGCCTGGGCACTCTTGAGCCCCAGGGGCATAGACACATAGCAGAAGGCTCCAAAGGGAGTTATGAGTGCCGTCTTCTCCTGGTCCTTAACTGCCATTTTGATCTGATGATAGCCAGAATATGCATCCAAAAAACTCAAATGCTCACAACCCGCCGTAGCATCAATAATTTGATCAATACGGGGGAGGGCAAAAGGATCTTCTGGACAAGCCTTATTAAGATCTGTGTAATCCACACACATGCGCCAGGTGCCATTTTTCTTAAGGACCAGCACCGGATTGGCAAGCCACTCAGGGTGAAAAACTTCAATAATAAAGCCAGCCGCTAAGAGCCTGGCTACCTCTTCTCCAATCGCCTTGCGTCTTTCTTCGTTAAACCGGCGGAGGAACTGTTTCACCGGTTTGTATTTAGGATCCACATTAAGGGTGTGCTCAGCGAGTTGCCTCGGTACACCTGGCATGTCAGAGGGCTTCCATGCAAAAATGTCCTAATTCTCACGGATGAACTCGATGAGCGCGCTTTCCTATTTCGGATCCAAGTTGGCACTGATGCTGAACTGCTTGGACGAATCACCGGGCATGAAGTCAACAAGCTTAGTTTCAGCTGCCGATTTGAACTTCAGGGCTGGATCATGCTCCGTAGTTCGCTTCTTTAATGGAGTCATGTCCGCCGGATCAACATTGTCCTTATAATACTTCAGCTCCTCGGTGGCACAAACCGACTCTGCGTAGGCCGCATCTCCTTCCTTGCACTCCAAAGCGATTTTACGACTTCCGTGAACCGTTATTGTACCCTTGTGACCCGGCATCTTGAGCTGCAAATATACATAACAGGGTCGTGCCATAAACTTGGCGTAGGCCGGTCGCCCAAACAGGGCGTGATATGGACTTTGGATTTTCACCACTTCAAACGTCAATGTTTCCGACCTGGAATCATGATCATCTCCAAAGGCCACTTCCAGAGCTATCTTACCAACAGGATATGCTGACTTGCCAGGTACCACACCGTGGAACACCGTATTGGACGGTTTGAGATTTTTATCTGTTAGTCCCATATGATGGAAGGTCTCATAGTACAAGATATTAATGCTGCTCCCTCCATCCATGAGCACCTTGGTGAACTTGTAACCTCCCACCTGAGGCGCCACCACCAGAGCCAACTAACCCGGATTATCAACCTGGGGAGGGTGATCCTCTCTGCTCCATATGATTGGCTGTTCAGACCAGCATAGATAACAGGGCACGGCCGGTTCAACAGAGTTGACTGCCCGCCTTTGAACCTTCCGGTCTCGCTTGTCCAAGCTAGTGGTGAAGACATGGTACTATCCACTATTCAACTGCTTTGGGTTGCTCTGGTAACCCGATTTTTGCTGCTGCTGGTTGTAACCACCCTGGTTGTTCTGATTATTTTGATTGTTATGCCCGCCCGGATTACCATTAAATCCTGAACCGGAATTTCCTCCACCGTATCCCGGCCCGGGTCCTGAGCCACCGCCAGAGCCGTGATCATACCGGAAAGCTTTAGAATTCTTGAACTCTTGCATAATGTAGCAATCCTTCCAAAGGTGGTTTGCTGGCACCTCCTTCGTCCCATGTCTTGGACAGGACTGGTTCAGTAGATAATTTAGGCGGTCCGGGTTAGGGTTGGGTGCCCCACTGCGATTTGGCGGTTTACCCTTGTGTCGCTGGCCCTTGTCCTACGTGTTGGTATTAGCCACAAAGTCCATGTTACCATCCGCTTTACGCTTGCCTCCGCTACCATTGCCTGCCGAGTGATACTGCTAACCTTTGGAGTTGTTGTTCCTCTTTCCCTTCCCTGCCTTGTCATCATCAGATTCGGGATCCTTGGTACTATCAAAATCGGCATACTTTACCAAAGCAGCCATGAGGGCCCCCATGTCAGTGCAATGGCGCTTCATCCGTCCCAACTTCAGCTTTAGGGGCCCAAACCGGCAGTTGCCTTCTAGGGTCATGACTGCAGTGTCAGCGTTGATGCGGTTTGATGAATGCAACACTTGTGAGACCCGGCGCACCCAATGAGTCGTCGATTCTCCTTCCTCCTGGACACAGGAAGCTAAGTCCACTATCAACATAGGCTGCTTACATGTATCCTTGAAATTATTGATAAACCGGGCTCGTAATTGGGCCCATTAACTGATAGAATTGGCCAGTAAGCTTTTTAGCCAAGTACGGGCCGTTCCTTCGAGCATCATGGTGAAGTATTTCGTGCATGCCGCATCATCCACATCAAGCATCTCCATGGCCATCTCATACCTCTCCACCCATGTCTCTGGAGGTTGATCCGCCGTGTAATTTGGTACCTTGCACGGGCCATTGAAATCGTTGGGCAGGCGCACATTGCGTAAAGCGGGGACAAGGCAAGGCACCCCCAAAGAACTAGAAGTAACACCAGGTTCGACCAAGATAGTTGGACGAACCGGCGTAAGCTGCCGAGCCTGATACTGTGCGGCTAACTCGGCCTCCCTACGCGCTTGGCCCCGGTCCACCACTTCCTGAGTGTTATCAGCACCACCCGCCGGGTTGTTGCCGCGGGGTGCTCCACGTCGTTCATTACTTGACACTGCCGGTTCATCCATATGCCTGCTATAGCTCCGGCTTGGACGAGGGGTTGAGTGGATCCGGTCGCGGCTGTACGAGTATGCTTCCCGTTGGACCAAAGCTGTCCTAAGATGCTCCTTGACCCGTAGCGTCTCTACCGCCTGCGGCGAGTCACCTTCAATTGGAATGGCCTCCAGCTGTGCACCAGCGGCAACGAGATTGTCCATCGGGTTGGAGTAGTGACCCGGAGGTGTTGAAACAGCCTGAGGTATAATAGTGTTTTGATGAGGCAGATCCATCAGATGGGGCTGAACCGGCGCGCCGGTCCCAGGAGCTTCCGCCCGGTTTACCTCCAGCGGATTACTGGTTCCTGCTCCCGGGGTGTTGAAAAGGTCTCTGGCCTCGAAAACCAAAGGCAAACGGGATCGGTACTTCCTTTTTATGACTTCATGTGACGCGTTCTGGTCCAACATGAGCCTGTAGGCTTGTGCGTCTAAAGCGGCCCGCTCTGTGGTCATCCTGGCATTCTTAGGTACCAGGTCCGCCTTGGCCTGGGTGATCTGTTCCCTCACCTTTGCAATCTCTGCGTTATGGACGTCCTAATCCGTCGGGTTAGCTTCTGCCATAAGCACAGCCAATGCATCAAATAGATCTGATAGAACTTGAGCCGGCGGGCGTACAGAACCTCCTGCCCCGGCAGCCGTCGCCGCTACTGAACCGGAGGTTATTGGTGCAGCGGTCGAAGAATGAAGCACTGCTTGTGTGCCGGCCATGAATATTCCAACTCGGTTGGGTAGATCAGAGGGGTCCGGAATACTATCGCCATCGGAACAGCCCCCAATCCGGCCATCTTGTAGCTGATATAGAGATTCGGTTTCTCCGGTTGATGACTCGTCGCCGGAATAAACGACGGTCTCGCCGCGAGATTCCGATCCATCCTCATAACTTCCTCCATGGATGACTCCCATGAAGCCACGCTTCACGGTCGGTTTAGCCCGGACGGATCGCGCACGCTGAGCCGTTTCGACGGGGTCGGTGCAGATGTCCGGCTCAGGGCCCGGTTCACCGATCTTGCCGATGAAAACGTGTATGCCACCAAAGGGGACCAGGTACCCGTACTCAACTAAGCCGGCCTCGGGGCCCCAGCCTGCATCGTCGATGTAGAGCTTGCCGCGACGACTCTTAGTCATCCGGCCCACAGCGTAGCCCTCGAGTCCTTCAAAGCGGCCCTCCAAGAACTTGAAACCATCATGCGATAGCCCCACGGTGGGCGCCAACTGTCGTGGTTTTGTCACGGCACATGTCCTAGAGAAAGGACTTAGTCGTGAGGCCATCGCAATGGGTTAGCTCTAAGGGGTTAAAGCGGACATAGGGGCGCAAGAGGGTTTATACTAGTTCGGCCCCTTCGATGAAGGTAAAAGCCTACGTCTAGTTGTGATGGGATTGATGAGGTTTCGATGACTAGGGAGCAAACAAGCTTCGCCTAAGTCTCGAGTTGTTGTCTGTTGTCCTGAACCGCCACCGGGTCGTCCCCTTATATACACGGGTGACGTCCGTAGGTTCACAGAGTCCTAACACCGGTTCATATTCGTATCCGGGTTGGTCTCTCCTTATTCCTATCTTACACTACAAGTTTACATACAGATGCCGGTTTACGGCTACAAGTCTTAAACCGACTACGGGCCTCAGGCCCTCATCTATCTTCTTGGGCGTTAACACTCTTGAGTTACTGATGAAGTTAACCCGGCCCACATAGGCCGGTTTACGCCCAATAGTAATATTCCCAACAAACTTGCTTGCCGTTCTTCTTGAAGTTCCCCTTCTTCCTTTTGCCCTTTTCTTGAAACTAGTGGTCTTGTCTACCATCAACACTTGATGTTTTTCTTGATTTCTACCTTCGTCGATTTTAGCATCACGAAGAGCTTGGGAATCGTCTCCGTTATCCCTTGCATATTATAGTTCATCACGAAGTTCTACTAACTTGGTGATGGTGACTAGAGAATTCTGTCAATCACTATTTTATCTGGAATATTAACTCCCACTTGATTCAAGAGATTGTAGTACCCAGACAATCTGAGCACATGCTCACTAGTTGAGCGATTCTCCTCCATCTTTTATCTATAGAACTTGTTGGAGACTTCATATCTCTCAACTCGGGTATTTGCTTGAAATATTAACTTCAACTCCTGGAACATCTCATATGGTCCATGACGTTCAAAACGTCTTTGAAGTCCCGATTCTAAGTCGTTAAGCATGGTGCACTAAACTATCAAGTAGTCATCATATCTAGCTAGCCAAATGTTCATAACGTCTGCATCTGCTCCTACAATAGGTCTGTCACCTAGCGGTGCATCAAGGACATAATTCTTCTGTGCAGCAATGAGGATAAACCTCAGATCACGGATCCAATCTGCATCATTGCTACTAACATCTTTCAACACAATTTTCTCTAGGAAAAATCAAAATAAACACAGGGAAGCAACAACGCGAGCTATTGATCTACAACATGGTTTGCAAAATACTACCAGGACTAAGTTCATGATAAATTTAAGTTCAATTAATCATATTACTTAAGAACTCCCACTTAGATAGACATCCCTCTAATCCTCTAAGTGATCACGTGATCCAAATCAACTAAACCATGTCCGATCATCACGTGAGATGGAGTAGTTTCATTGGTGAACATCACTATGTTGATCATATCTACTATATGATTCATGCTCGACCTTTCGGTCTCCGTGTTCCGAGGCCATATCTGTATATGCTTGGCTCGTCAAGTATAACCTGAGTATTTCGCGTGTGCAACTGTTTTCCACCCGTTGTATTTGAACGTAGAGCCTATCACATCCGATCATCACGTGGTGTCAAGATGAAGAACTTTCGCAACGGTGCATACTCAGGGAGAACACTTCTTGATAATTAGTGAGAGATCATCTTAAAATGCTACCGTCAAACTAAGCAAAATAAGATGTATAAAAGATAAACATCATATGCAATCAAAATATGTGACATGATATGTCCATCATCATCTTGCTCCTTTGATCTCCATCTCCAAAGTACTGTCATGATCTCTATCGTCACCGGCATGACACCATGATCTCCATCATCTTGATCTATATCAATGTGTCGTCACACGGTCGTCTTGCCAACAATTGCTCTTGCAACTATTGCTATCGCATAGCGATAAAGTAAAGCAATTATTGGGCACTTGCATCTTATGCAATAGAGAGACAACCATAAGGATTTTGCCAGTTGTCGATAACTTCAACAAAACATGATCATCTCATACAACAACTTATATCTCATCACGTCTTGACCATATCACATCACAACATACCCTGCAAAAACAAGTTAGACGTCCTCTACTTTGTTGTTGCAAGTTATACGTGGCTGCTACGGGCTTAGCAAGAACCAATCTTACCTACGCATCAAAACCACAATGATAGTTTGTCAAGTTGGTGCTGTTTTAACCTTCGCAAGGGCCGAGCGTAGCCACACTCGGTTCAACTAAAGTTGGAGAAACTGACACCCGCCAGCCACCTGTGTGCAAAGCACATTGGTAGAACCAGTCTTGCGTAAGCGTACACGTAATGTCGGTCCGGGCCGCTTCATCCAACAATACCGCCGAACCAAAGTATGACATGCTGGTAAGCAGTATGACTTATATCGCCCACAACTCACTTGTATTCTACTCGTGCATATAACATCAACACATACAACCTGGCTCTGATACCACTGTTGGGGAATGTAGTAATTTCAAAAAAATTCCTACGCACACGCAAGATCATGGTGATGCATAGCAACAAGAGGGGAGAGTGTTGTCTACGTACCCTCGTAGACCGACAGCGGAAGCGTTATGACAACGCGGTTGATGTAGTCATACGTCTTCACAGCCCGACCGATCAAGCACCGAAACTACGGCACCTCTGAGTTCTAGCACACGTTCGCCTAAGCACCGCTACAATATTATCGAGGAGTATGGTGGAAGGGGGCACCGCACACGGCTAAGAAAATGATCACGAGGATTAACTTGTGTGTCTAGGGGTGCCCCCTGCCCCCGTATATAAAGGAGCCAAGGGGGGTGCGGCCGGCCCTAGGAGGAGGCGCGCAGGAGGAGTCCTACTCCTACTGGGAGTAGGACTCCCCCCTTTCCCTAGTTGGATTAGGACTTGGGGAAGAAGGAAGAGAGGGAAGAAAGGAAAGGGGGGGCGCCACCCCCCTCCTTGTCCAATTCGGACTTGGGGGAGGGGCGCGCGGCAGCCCCTAGGCCTCCTCTCCTCTTCCTCCACTAGGCCCATTAAGGCCCATTAGGTTACCGGGGGGTTCCGGTAACCTCCCGGTACTCCGGTAAAATGCCGATTTCACCCGGAACACTTCCGATATCCAAACATAGGCTTCCAATATATCGATCTTTATGTCTCGACCATTTCGAGACTCCTCGCCATGTCCCCGATCTCATCCGGGACTCTGAACTCCTTCGGTACATCAAAACATATAAACTCATAATGAAACTGTCATCGAAACCTTAAGCGTGCGGACCCTACGGGTTCGAAAACAATGTAGACATGACCGAGACATGTCTCCGGTCAATAACCAATAGCGGAACCTGGATGCTCATATTGGCTCCCACATATTCTACGAAGATCTTTATCGGTCAGACCGCATAACAACATACGTTGTTCCCTTTGTCATCGATATGTTACTTGCCCGAGATTCGTTCGTCGGTATCTCAATAACTAGTTCAATCTCGTTACCGGCAAGTCTCTTTACTCGTTCCATAATACATCATCTTGCAACTAACTCATTAGTTGCAATGCTTGCAAGGCTTATGTGATGTGCATTACCGAGAGGGCCCAGTGATACCTCTCCGACAATCGGAGTGACAAATCCTAATCTCGAAATACGCCAACCCAACATGTACCTTTGGAGACACCTGTAGAGCTCCTTTATAATCACCCAGTTACGTTGTGAAGTTTGGTAGCACACAAAGTGTTCCTCCGGCAAACGGGAGTTGCATAATATCATAGTCATAGGAACATGTATAAGTCATGAAGAAAGCAATAGTAACATACTAAACGATCGGGTGCTAAGCTAATGGAATGGGTCATGTCAATCACATCATTCTCCTGATTATGTGATCCCATTAATCAAATGACAACACATGTCTATGGTTAGGAAACATAACCATCTTTGATTAACGAGCTAGTCAAGTAGAGGCATACTAGTGACACTTTGTTTGTCTATGTATTCACACATGTATTATGTTTCCGGTTAATACAATTCTAGCATGAATAATAAACATTTATCATGAAATAAGGAAATAAATAATAACTTTATTATTGCCTCTAGGTCATATTTCCTTCATAAGGCCCATCAAAGCCCAATAGTTCCCCCGGGGTGTTCCGATAACCCTCCGGCACTCCAATAATTATCCGGTACCTCTCGGAACTCATCCGGTGTCCGAATAACATCGTTCAATATATCAATCTTTATGTCTCGACCATTTCGAGACTCCATGTCATGTCTATGATCTCATCTGAGACTCCGAATAATCTTCGGTCATCAAATAAAATTACTCATAATACAAATCATCGTCGAACGTTAAGCCTGTGGACCTTATGGGTTCGATAACTATGTAGACATGACCGAGACGCATCTCCGATCAATAACCAATAGTGGAACATGTATAAGTCATGATGAAAGCAATAGCAATAACACTAAACGATCATTTATGCTAAGCTAACAGATGGGTCTTGTCCATCACATCATTCTCTAATGATGTGATCCCATTCATCAAATGACAACACATGTCTATGGTCAGAAAACTTTACCATCTTTGATTAACGAGCTAGTCAAGTAGAGGCATACTAGGGACACTCTGTTTGTCTATGTATTCACACATGTACTAAGTTTCCGGTTGATACAATTCTAGCATGAATAATAAACATTTATCATGATATAAGGAAATATGAATAACAACTTTATTATTGCCTCAAGGACATATTTTCTTCAGGGGACACACCAGCAGCTTTGTGGCTAGTGTGTTTCCCCTCTTGGCCCATTTGGCCCATATATCTTGCCGGGGGTTGCCCGGAACCCCTTCTGGTGACCCGATATGTACCTGGTACCCCCAGAACACTTCCATGTCCGAATACTATCATCCTATATATATGAATCTTTACCTCTGGACCATTTCGAGACTCCTCATCATGTCTGTGATCTCATCCGGGACACCGAACAACATTTGGTCACCAAATCACACAACTCATATAATACAAAATCGTTATCGAATGTTAAGCGTGCGGACCCTACGGGTTTGAGAACTATGTAGACATGGATGAGACACCTCTCCGGTCAATAACCAACAGAGGAACCTGGATGCTCATATTGGTTCATACATATTCTACGAAGATCTTTATCGGTCGTACCATAATGATAACATACGTAATTCCCTTTGTCATCGGTATGTTACTTGCCCGAGATTTGATCGTCGATATCTTCATACCTAGTTCAATCTCGTTACCGGCAAGTCTCTTTACTCATTTCATAATGCATCATCCCATAACTAACTCATTAGTCACATTGCTTGCAAAGCTTATTGTGATGCGCATTACCGAGAAGGCCCGGAGATACCTCTCCGATACTCGGAGTGACAAACCCTAATCTCGATCTATGCCAACCCAACAAACACCTTTGGAGATACCTGTAGAGCATCTTTATAATCAGCCAGTTACATTGTGATGTTTGATAGCACACAAGGTATTCCTCCTGTATCCGGGAGTTGCATAATCTCATAGTCAAAGGAATATGTATATGACATGAAGAAAGCAATAGCGATAAAACTTAACGATCATTATGCTAAGCTAATGGATGGGTCTTGTCCATCACATCATTCTCCTAATGATGTGATCATGTTCATCAAATGACAACACATGTCTATGGTTAGGAAACTGAACCATCTTTGATTAACGAGCTAGTCTAGTAGACACTGGTACGCATCGGTGCTAAACAAACGGTTTTTAACCCCTTTCCGCGATGGCATTCGGAACCGTCGCCAAGTGAGTGTGGGCGATAGGGGGGTCCTTCCCGGATGACCCAGAAACTGTTGGGGATTTGGCCTCCTGGCACACACGCTCGGCAAAATGAGGTCGTGTGCGACCGACGAGCACTCAAATAAAGAAATACGTACAGTAGTGATAAAAAATACAATTATACAGGCAAAATCATTTTCGGTCGTAAGTACGTCTCACACAGTCAGTCACCGCTAAACGTTTCCGTTCGTATATACATCCCACACAGTCACTCCAAGGAAAACATTTGCGCAAGGTGGCGTAATGCAAACAGTTTTGAAGAGAATGTCGTGGGTGATTGTTCATTAATCCAACACGATTTATTCCTAAAAACTGTGTGCGTTGCCTGATGTCTTCGCCCACGGTGTTTTCTCATTAACCATTTGCAATAGGAAAACCCAATTAGCAGGCTAATTTCCCTATTATTAATAATCCATTTACAATTGACATTCATATTAAACATATAATATATTCCATTTCCATATCAAGGAAGCATGATTTCATAATTGAAATACATCGGAGTACAACATGATATAGCTTCAGCACTCAGCTACCCCATTACACAACTGCACCAGCAGCAAGTTTCACATGCAACATCTGGAACCTTTCAAAATTAGCATCATAGACGGTACATAGAGAGATGCATCTCATTTGGAAAACTGCTGAAGTAGAAGGCGAATATTGAGCCTTCATTCATGTTGAAGGTCTTTGCAACATTTGGCCAGTGCATGTGGATGATTGATTGTCCATCCCTCGACCTCTATAGGAACACTTCAATATTGAATCATGGGTGTTGTATGAAAACTTTCCTCGCCTCCTGATGTCAGGACCCCGACTCAATGCCACATCGATCTAGCATGTAACACCTCATATCACTTTGCGGCCTCACACACGGTATTCCCACGGGTGTCGCCTTACCTTTGCCCGGGACCGTTTGCGCCTTTTGGCACACGTATATGACAGTGTCGCTAGCATCCATATGATAAGGAGCCCGGGCTGACATGGCTAGTCGTAAACCCAAAGTGGCACTAACTTACAGGGACAAGCATCCATGACCCAGCATCGAACGTGTCGGTCATCGGCGAGTGAATCCAGGCTGTAGCACTGGGCTAGCAGGACTCCGGTGAACCGGGCTGTAGCGGGCTAACAGGACTCCGGTATTCATCGTGTGACATTTCCCCGAAGGGACAGACACAGGAACGAAGAAGGACACATGCCGGCCAGCCTAAGTGTTCCGGAGCAGTAGCAAGCTACCATGGCTCGGTGGAAACACTAGGAGACATTTCCCGATAAGAGAGGCTACTAAGGATAAACAACTAGATAGCCAGATCCCACACATACCAAGCATTTCAATAACATACACACAATATGCTCGATATGTGCAAATACAACATGGCATCACAACATGACTCTACGACTCAAGTATTTATTCAATAGGCTCCGAGGAGCGAGATAATACAAACAGGGGTCTCAAGACCCAATATTCAGAGCATACAAGTCAAGGCACAAGTGGAAGCTTAACATGTCTGAGTACAGACATCTATAAAGTGAAAAAGGCTGAGAAGCCTGACTATCTACCAGATCCTGCCGAGGGCACAAGAATGTAGCCGAGGTAACAAGCTAAACGTCGAAGTCCACGCGGTACTACTAGCGAGACCGAAGTCTCTCTGCAAAAACATAAAATAGGCAAACGTGAGTACAAATGTACCCAGCAAGACTTACATCAGAACTAACTACATATGCATCATTATCAACAAAGGGGATGGTGGGGTTTAACTGCAGCAAGCCAGCTTTGACTCGGTGGCTATCCTAAACTGCGACTGCAATGTAACTCTTTTGAGGTGGCGCACACGAGTCCACATATTCACCATATCAATACACCACTATGGATCCGCTCTCGTCTCCCTACGAGAACGCCATCCATAGCACTCACTCTTATCTTGCGTATTTTAGAGTATCCACTTTCACTTGTCTATGAACTGATATAGGCAAACCAGAAGTCCTTTTCCGCGGACACGGCTATTCGAATAGATGATGTTAACCCTACAGGGGTGTACTTCTTCACACACGCTCTCACCAGTTACCGCCGTTTACACGACATGTACTCGGCAACCTTCAAGCGGAAGCCCAACGTGGGTGTCGGCCACAGCCTACCTAAACACTCGAGTCTCTAGTCCAGGTTTATCGCCTATTCGGGTTCCATCCATGAGGAGATCCGGCCGGGGTTTCGCTCACAGCCTCAAACGATGTGAACAGGGTTCCCGAGACACCAAACGGGCGCCCGGTACACCGTGCCACGTGCCTACCGCATCACAGTCCACCCCTCCGGTCAGCGCTGCCCACGGCCTCCAGCATACTACAAACACTAGAAACTACTTGCAACTCCTGGACAGAGGACAAGGGTGATTAAGAAGCCGAGAGGGTCCATTGGTTTCGGGCCCAATGCGTGGTAGTAGCTGAATCATGGATCACAAACACAGAACTCAGTTCCTGAGGACGGCTGCAATGAGACAACCCACCATGTACTCCTACATGGCCTCTCACCGCTACCTTTACCAAATCGTGTTCACACACTTAGCTCACACACAGTAGGACATGTTTACACACCTCTGATTCATTCCCGATGAATCAGACCTGACACAACTCTAAGCAGTAGCAGGCATGACAAACAAGCAAGAATGAGTAGGCACAACAGGGCTCAAACAACTCCTACTCATGCTAGTGGGTTTCATCTATTTACTGTGGCAATGACAGGTCATGCAAAGGATAAAGGGGTTCAGCTACCGCAGCAAGTAACAAATATGTCGTTGTTGTCCTAATGCAGTAAAAGAGAGCAGGAGCGAGAGAGTGGGATTTTATCGGAATGAACAAGGGGGTTTTGCTTGCCTGGCACTTCTGAAGACAATATAGTTCTTCATCGGTGTCATCGATCTCATCGTCGGAACCACGTCTATCGAGAGGGAACAACACCGGCAAACACAGAAGAAACACGATCAATGCAATGCACAATATGATGCATGCTATGACATGGCAATATGAATGTGATTTGTGCTAATGCGGCTAGCAACAAAGTTAAATGAAGTAGGTTTGAACCCTAAGTTCAAATCCAAACTCCATATGTGAAATTCAAATGCCATTTATATGATTTGTGCTAAACAGCACCTATAAGTTGTTCTAACATGCATGAAAATAGTACAGATGGATAGATTGGATTTTTTGATCATTTTTCATATATAATTTATTTGATTTGGAGTTACGGTTGATTTTATATGATTTTTAGAAGTTTGGGGTATTTTCTGAAAATTCCTGAATAATAATAAATCCAGAAAATGATTTACGGCGTCAGCACCACGTCACTGTGACGTCAGCAGAGTCAACTGGGCTGGTCCGGGTCAAACCTGACGTGTGGGGTCCACACGTCAGTGACACATGAACTAATCCCGGTCAAACCCAGCGCTGACTGGGGTTTGACCAGGCGTGGGGCCCACTGTCAGCGGTTGTAGGGTGTTTAGCTGGCTGGGTTAGCTTCTAATGACGAGGCCACGTCAGCTCTCGCCGGAGTTTCGCCGGCGGCGGCCTAAACTGCGGCGGCAACTCGCCGGACTTGAGCTGCGGGCGACGGATGGATGCGCGAAGTCCACCAGAGGGTAGCCCACGCTCGACCGCGTCTAGCAGAGCGATCGGAAGGCCTCGGAGTCGCCGGAGATGACGACGGCGAGCACAGAAGCGACGGCCGGAGCTCGGGCGAACTCGGGGTCGAGGCCACAGCGGTCTTGGCGATGCGGGGTTAACACCTACGGCGTCTACGCGGTGCGGCGAGAACGTTGGACGCATGCCCGGGACCGAATGGTCACAGGAGCGTCATCGCCGGCGAGCTTTGGCGGCGGCGCTGTCGGGTGAGAAAGGCACGGCGGCTACGGCATACTAGGGAGAAAACGGAGAAGGGGAGGATGATCAGGAGCTCAGAGCGGTTCCAGTAGGCTTCGAAGCGGGCTCGGGGAAGGTCGGAGCTGAGCGGGGCGGCGAGGCTGATCTCCGGTGGCCGAGGAGGGGAAAAGCGTCGGGGCGGCGCTTCGGGGCTCTTCCGGTCACATGGCTCGGTGAGGGGGTTGGCAACGAGGTGCAGGAGCTCGGGAGCAGCTCGGGGCATCGTCGGAACAGCGGTGGTCGCGGCAACGGTGAACGGCGGCGATGGGCATGTTCGGTGGCGAGAGAGAGGGGTCCAGGGGAGAGGATGAGGGCGAGGGAGAGCGAGAGGGGCCCGGGGGGGTGCGTGGCGATGCCAGAAAAGTCCAGTGCGAAGCGGCAAGCAGGAGGTGGCCGTCGGTGGCCGTGCGCGTGCTGGCGCGCCGCGGGCACACGCCCTCCTGCCCACTGGCAGGAGGTTGAAGACAGTAGGAGTGAGGAGGAGGTGGGCTGGGCCTAGCTGGGCCGGTCCTGTTGGGCCACCAGGTAAGTGGACCAGGTGAGTTTTTGTTCTTTTATAGTTTTCTGTTTCCTGTTTTTTTATTTAATCTTTTGCCACTGTTTTGAATTCAGAACAATTCAAACAATGCCAAAAACTCCTCTAAATATTTTTGTTTTGCTAGATGGACTTTTCCAAAAGCTCATAAAATATTTCAGGGGTATTTGAAATTATATTCTAATTATATGAATATAATTCAAATTCAAATAGCTAATGATTTAAATTCAATGTCCCAAGATTAAGTCCTTAAAAATGTTCAATATTTTGGTTGGGACCAGAACCCTTGCCAAAAATTATCAAACATTTAAGAAGAGCATTTTGGAACAATGAATGAGATTTTAGGGTTTTTGCCCTTCTTTTATTCATGTTTTTGAGGCTTCCAAATTTCCTCAGTTCAAGTTTCAAAAATTTAAACATGATGCAAACACTAGGCAGCACCAGAAGCTAGGGATGTGACAACTCACCCCCACTAAACAAGAATCTCGTCCCGAGATTCAAGACGCGAGGTAAGAAGACAAAGGGGACACTAAGTAACACAAACTTCATGATCCAACTGCCTTCTTGAGGTTGGTGATCCATTCCATCATCTTGGTCTTGACGTCTTTTCTTTCGAGATCTTCACTCGACACGACAACATAAAGAAGGGGAAAACCCTACAGGATTTACTCGCCTTTGAAGATCGAGCAACTCAAAATCAGTTCATGGAGAGATGTAAGAACAACTCTTGAGTTGAGACACCAAACACACATTAGGAATGATGGTAAAGAAATGGATGACGAAGGTTCAAATTGGTAGGCAACCATTCTACGCTTAAGTAAAATGGTGCATGGTTTCAAAGTAACAAGGAGATGATTGCCATGACTCCATAACGGGACACCTTAGGAAAGGTGACGCAAAGAGCTATTCCCCTAAGTGGCAAAAGAATTACTTTTGATTCAGAGATCATTGAAACTCTTTATACCAGCCTAAGGCAATTCTTGAGTGATCGTTTGGGGGGGTTCGGTAGAATGGTATACTTGGACCAGAATGGATGATGTGGATTACCTTGTTGAAAACAACATAGTGGATAAATTTGCTTACCACCGGAAATGGAAGAGACCCATGGTGGAATGGCACATTGGCGGTGCGAGCTGGGAACAAAATGCAAATGCTAGGAATGATTCTGGTAACTGGGGAAGAACCCAACAACAGAGAGTGAATTCACTGTTTGAAAAGGTCATAGCATTGCCGAGGAAACTGAGAGCACTATATAGTTAATGTCGACGATCAAACCTAGCACTTGCGCGTGCTCTCAAGAACTTGAGCATTTCCATAATCATCAAGATTTTACCAATATCCGTGTCAAGGATCCTGGCAACACAACTTGCTACCATGATGAATGATGATGGATGATGCAGATGCAAAGGAAGATATCACTTCCTCAGATTTCACCCTTGGCGGGGCCAAGGAAATAAAATCTGGATGATCGACTGAGAGACATTTAGCACTCCGCCTCTAATGTTCTCCTTGATGTTCTAGTGTATCCCATTCATAGATATGGTTTGATATCTAGAACATCAAGTAAAAGGTCGGACTTCGGAACACAAAAATCATAAGGCACAACTAGGGAGTAAATCCTACGAAGTCCTTATGGGAAGGTGGCCAACTTCTCTAATCAAGATACTACAATATTAGGTCTCCCGGCGGGGTGTGTTGGCCACGACATCCATTTTACCGGTTTCCGAGGGACCGATATTATAGTTCTTGGGAAATGTTCCAAACCATCATATCTGCCTGAGATTCAGATCTGGTTGGTGTCAGGATATTCCAGACTCATCGAGTCTAGGAAGAAAAACGAAAGTTTGCAACACAAATCGACGAGATGACGTTGCGAGATTCTCGGGGAATGAACTACGATAGTAAGCTCCAAAACATGAGCTGGTTCTGCTACAAACATGTGAACATGTTGTCCCAGACAAGCATGGCCACGTAGTAGTCTTATAATTAAGCACTACCGGGTTCAGGTGGGGAACCATCATCGAGGATATCGAAGTCTTTACGCAAGTCCATGGATTAGATCCCAAGCATAGACTTCTTTTCCTTGAACAAGTCAATCAGTGGCTTAGTGTGCTAGGGACACATATAGAATGAAGGTTGCAAGCCTCCAGACTACAGAATACTTCGCACGTGTGCATGACTGATTTGGGATGATTCCAAAGGAAACAAAACAATCTTCCTCGAATTCATGGCGGCAACTTGCATCAGATGCACATGAATTAAAGGAAGTCACTTCTTACATCCGAACATATGCTTCATGAGCTAGCATGAAGAAATGCTTTCAAAAGTTTCCAACACTAGCTTAATGTTCAACAAAATCATGGAGGAGACAAGGATGTTGTCGATGGGCTCAACAACAATTCATCCGGGTTTCCATATAAAAGGAATTCCATAGTTAAGTGAACACAGTGATAGCATTGGTCAGACCAAAGAATATAATGGTGTATGCTCGAGGGAAAACCACGAGTAAGACAACATTGTGAATATCGTTGGTTCTGATTTGATTTGACGATAGCCCATACTCAAATCAAAGGTTTGGGTAAGATAATATATTCAACAATTGATCACGAGGATCAACCAATAAAGATATCATCTATCTTCAACACACACACACACACACACAAGATATCCCTTAAGATGAACTAAATCGGACAAGCTTCCATCTTCCAACTCTCCAAGTTGTTGTTTAGCTTGACCAACCAACTCAGGGGTATGCAACACAGATTCTTGGAGAATGGCTAGTTTACAAGAAACCAACTTGATCACGAACTCAACATAGCGGTCAGGCGACAACCTGGTGATACTTCCGTGAAGATATTTGGAAAATCACGAACCACCGGTATGTTACTAAGCTTGAGAACAATCTTGCTTTTCAGGGCAAGACGATATAATCAAACAAGCAAGGATTGACACTATCCTAACTCATTGATTGAAAAGTGCACCAGGAATAAGGACTAGGTAGCACGATCAATCTTAGAATGATGACTCAATAATCAGCACACTAAGAATGAGGTTGTTGTCCATTTAACTACCAAGCAACGGAGTTGCTAGCAGTATTGATTTCACACACCACGATTCACTTTTCGGCATTCCGGTTACAATAACACAGGAACCGAGGAATGAACAATGATGGCAAGAAGTATCACTGTACCAAGAGTTCATAGGATGGTGTGCAATTCCTATAACAATCCCGATATAAAGATGGTAATACTCCAAGGTAGAGCAGAACAAAAGCTGGATTAGCAATTTGTTCTGCGGAGCACAACTTCTTTGACCCAATCCTGGATATGGAAGAGGTACTGGAGTTTGTTTCTCCTAGTCATTTCGCGATAGAATGGCTTGACGGACCACAAGAGTAATAGGTATCGATAAACGAATGCATGCATACTCTTGACTATCAATTGATAGACGAGGGTCAGAATGCAACTAAAGAGAACAACTCAAAGGAACATATAATTTTCTGAGTTGTGGATGCATAGATTAGTATGTCGAGCGAGATCAACATTTCTTCCAGATAACCCATGCAGAGAGATAGGACTGGCAGAGTCACAATATAGCATGGAGAACTCATCGAGAGCACTCTTGCTGTCATCTTTTGGTTATGAAGAACTCCTGCCAAGAATGGTTCATGGTAATTGGAAGAAGGATGTACCATGAACCTCGAGGACTATCGCAAAGGTTACTAATAACCTAAAGGAACTAGCAAACACTATCAACATGAAGTAAGTAGAGTGAATCTCGGGTTCAAGAACCCAGGAATAGAATACCTACTAACTAAATGGCATCAGGGATGCTTTTGATAATGACGGCCAGAATCATCACACTGGAAACACAGATCATGGCTAGACCACTAGATGATCCCCTAAGCACTTAGGGTCATAATTATTAACTCCAAATATATGTCGAGGCAACAGAGTACCTCAACTCACCGATTAGTGTGGTTAATCTGGCCCAAAGGAACATCGGAACGGGAGGAAGGGATTTTGCAAATGCTTCAGACTATTTAGAAACCTGGGATGACTTGGACAGCATAACGGCTGTAAATGCTCAAAAAGTTTGGAGACATACTATAGAAATGGTGGCATAGCCACTCAGAAGCACAATATCAAGGTCTCGAGATCAACAATTAACATACAGAAGTAGTAGAAACTGAACAGAGGCTTAAGTCCAACAATTCTATAAGTCTACGGATTAGTAACACGTGATCCTGATAGAAAGAAGAGGTAGCCTAGTTCTTAATCCCCGTAGGAAAGATAAGATGACTCAGATCAGAAGGGCATAAGGTATAAGGAGTAAAAAGAGCCTTATGTTCCATCCCACAATCAATTCCCTTATATAACTAAAGAATTTCTAGACTCAACTTCGACCAGTTTGGCTTGGTAATCCTACAGGCAGTCAAGCTCTGATACCAACGCTGTCAGGACCCCGACTCAATGCCACATCGATCTAGCATGTAACACCTCATATCACTTTGCGGCCTCACGCACGGTATTCCCACGGGTGTCGCCTTACCTTTGCCCGGGACCGTTTGCGCCTTTTGGCACACATATATGACAGTGTCGCTAGCATCCATATGATAAGGAGCCCGGGCTGACATGGCTAGTCGTAAACCCAAAGTGGCACTAACTTACAGGGACAGGCATCCATGACCCAGCATCGAACGTGTCGGTCATCAGCGAGTGAATCCAGGCTGTAGCACTGGGCTAGCAGGACTCCGGTGAACCGGGCTGTAGTGGGTTAACAGGACTCCGGTATTCATCATGTGACATTTCCCCGAAGGGACAGACACAGGAACGAAGAAGGACACATGCCGGCCAGCCTAAGTGTTCCAGAGCAGTAGCAAGCTACCATGGCTCGGTGGAAACACTAGGAGACATTTCCCGGTAAGAGAGGCTACTAAGGATAAACAACTAGATAGCCAGATCCCACACATACCAAGCATTTCAATAACATACACACAATATGCTCGATATGTGCAAATACAACATGGCATCACAACATGACTCTACGACTCAAGTATTTATTCAATAGGCTCCGAGGAGCGAGATAATACAAACAGGGGTCTCAAGACCCAATATTCAGAGCATACAAGTCAAGGCACAAGCGGAAGCTTAACATGTCTGAGTACAGACATCTATAAAATGAAAAAGGCTGAGAAGCCTGACTATCTACCAGATCCTGCCGAGGGCACAAGAACGTAGCTGAGGTAACAAGCTAAACGTCGAAGTCCACGCGGTACTACTAGAAAGACCGAAGTCTCTCTGCAAAAACATAAAATAGGCAAACGTGAGTACAAATGTACCCAGCAAGACTTACATCAGAACTAACTACATATGCATCATTATCAACAAAGGGGATGGTGGGGTTTAACTGCAGCAAGCCAGCTTTGACTCGGTGGCTATCCTAAACCACGACTGCAATGTAACTCTTTTGAGGTGGCGCACACGAGTCCACATATTCACCATATCAATACACCACTATGGATCCGCTCTCGTCTCCCTGCGAGAACGCCATCCATAGCACTCACGCTTATCTTGCGTATTTTAGAGTATCCACTTTCACTTGTCTATGAACTGATATAGGCAACCCAGAAGTCCTTTTCCGCGGACACGGCTATTCGAATAGATGATGTTAACCCTGCAGGGGTGTACTTCTTCACACACGCTCTCACCACTTACCGCCGTTTACACGACATGTACTCGGCAACCTTCAAGCGGAAGCCCAACGTGGGTGTCGGCCACGGCCTACCTAAACACTCGAGTCTCTAGTCCAGGTTTATCGCCTATTCGGGTTCCATCCATGAGGAGATCCGGCCGGGGTTTCGCTCACAGCCCCAAACGATGTGAACAGGGTTCCCGAGACACCAAACGGGCGCCCGGTACACCGTGCCACGTGCCTACCGCATCACAGCCCACCCCTCCGGTCAGCGCTGCCCACGGCCTCCAGCATACTACAAACACCAGAAACTACTTGCAACTCCTGGACAGAGGACAAGGGTGATTAAGAAGCCGAGAGGGTTCATTGGTTTCGGGCCCAATGCGTGGTAGTAGCTGAATCATGGATCACAAACATAGAACTCAGTTCCTGAGGACGGCTGCAATGAGACAACCCACCATGTACTCCTACATGGCCTCTCACCGCTACCTTTACCAAATCGTGTTCACACACTTAGCTCACACACAGTAGGACATGTTTACACACCTCTGATTCATTCCCGATGAATCAGACCTGACACAACTCTAAGCAGTAGCAGGCATGACAAACAAGCAAGAATGAGTAGGCACAACAGGGCTCAAACAACTCCTACTCATGCTAGTGGGTTTCATCTATTTACTGTGGCAATGACAGGTCATGCAAAGGATAAAGGGGTTCAGCTACCGCAGCAAGTAACAAATATGCCGTTGTTGTCCTAATGCAGTAAAAGAGAGCAGGAGCGAGAGAGTGGGATTTTATCGGAATGAACAAGGGGGTTTTGCTTGCCTGGCACTTCTGAAGACAATATAGTTCTTCATCGGTGTCATCGATCTCATCGTCGGAACCACGTCTATCGAGAGGGAACAACACCGGCAAACACAGAAGAAACACGATCAATGCAATGCACAATATGATGCATGCTATGACATGGCAATATGAATGTGATTTGTGCTAATGCGGCTAGCAACAAAGTTAAATGAAGTAGGTTTGAACCCAAAGTTCAAATCCAAACTCCATATGTGAAATTCAAATGCCATTTATATGATTTGTGCTAAAAAGCACCTATAAGTTGTTCTAACATGCATGAAAATAGTACAGATGGATAGATTGGATTTTTATGATCATTTTTCATATATAATTTATTTGATTTGGAGTTACGGTTGATTTTATATGATTTTTAGAAGTTTGGGGTATTTTCTGAAAATTCCTGAATAATAATAAATCCAGAAAATGATTTATGGCGTCAGCACCACGTCACTGTGACGTCAGCAGAGTCAACTGGGCTGGTCCGGGTCAAACCTGACGTGTGGGGTCCACACGTCAGTGACACATGAACTAATCCCGGTCAAACCCAGCGCTGACTGGGGTTTGACCAGGCGTGGGGCCCACTGTCAGCGGTTGTAGGGTGTTTAGCTGGCTGGGTTAGCTTCTAATGACGAGGCCACGTCAGCTCTCGCTGGAGTTTCGCCGGCGGCGGCCTAAACTGCGGCGGCAACTCGCCGGACTTGAGCTGCGGGCGACGGATGGATGCGCGAAGTCCACCAGAGGGTAGCCCGCGCTCGACCGCGTCTAGCAGAGCGATCAGAAGGCCTCGGAGTCGCCGGAAATGACGACGGCGAGCACAGAAGCGACGGCCGGAGCTCGGGCGAACTTGGGGTCGAGGCCACAGCGGTCTTGGCGATGCGGGGTTAACTCCTACGGCGTCTACACGGTGCGGCGAGAACGTTGGACGCATGCCCGGGACCGAATGGTCACCGGAGCGTCATCGCCGGCGAGCTTTGGCGGCGGCGCTGTCGGGTGAGAAAGGCACGGCGGCTACGGCATACTAGGGAGAAAACGGAGAAGGGGAGGATGATCAGGAGCTCACAGCGGTTCCAGTAGGCTTCGAAGCGGGCTCGGGGAAGGTCGGAGCTGAGCGTGGCGGCGAGGCCGATCTCCGGCGGCCGAGGAGGGGAAAAGCGTCGGGGCGGCGCTTCGGGGCTCTTCTGGTCACGTGGCTCGGTGAGGGGGTTGGCGACGAGGTGCAGGAGCTTGGGAGCAGCTCGGGGCATTGTCGGAACGGCGGTGGTCGCGGCAACGGCGAACGGCGGCGATGGGCGTGTTCGGTGGCGAGAGAGAGGGGTCCAGGGGAGAGGATGAGGGCGAGGGAGAGCGAGAGGGGCCCGGGGGGGTGCATGGCGATGCCAGAAAAGTCCAGGGCAAAGCGGCAAGCAGGAGGTGGCCGTCGGTGGCTGTGCGCGTGCTGGCGCGCCGCGGGCACACGCCCTCCTGCCCACTGGCAGGAGGTTGAAGACAGTAGGAGTGAGGAGGAGGTGGGCTGGGCCTAGCTGGGCCGGTCCTGTTGGGCCACCAGGTAAGTGGACCAAGTGAGTTTTTGTTCTTTTATAGTTTTCTGTTTCCTGTTTTTTTATTATTTAATCTTTTGCCGCTGTTTTGAATTCAGAACAATTCAAACAATGCCAAAAACTCCTCTGAATATTTTTGTTTTGCTAGATGGACTTTTCCAAAAGCTCATAAAATATTTCAGGGGTATTTGAAATTATATTCTAATTATATGAATATAATTCAAATTCAAATAGCTAATGATTTAAATTCAAAGTCCCAAGATTAAGTCCTTAAAAATGTTCAATATTTTGGTTGGGACCAGAACCCTTGCCAAAAATTATCAAACATTTAAGAAGAGCATTTTGGAACAATGAATGAGATTTTAGGGTTTTTGCCCTTCTTTTATTCAAGTTTTTGAGGCTTCCAAATTTCCTCAGTTCAAGTTTCAAAAATTTAAACATGATGCAAACACTAGGCAGCACCAGAAGCTAGGGATGTGACACCTGACCACAGAGGTGGTTTGAGAGGTAATCATCAGTGAACCCTGAAAACAAGGATGTGCATAAATATCTTCTCTATATTGGAAACAGGGCAAAGGAATAAAAAAGGCAAGGTATAATAGTTAGTACCATCTTGTAAACCTCAATGCTTCCCATTGTTTCCCTGCAACACATATAAGGTAGTTAGTCATCAGGTTAAGTAAGGGTTCACATGCTATCAATAAAATATGTTGATGAAAAATAAGCACATTGCAGATTCATCAGATTAATTCAAGCCACATGGAAAACCCATTTATCCAAACCAAGCATGATTAAGAACTAGGAAATATAGCACTTGTATATGTTTCTCATGTGTTAAGTGTAGCCAAATTCGATTTATTCCTCACATGGTATACAATAAGAGAATGCAGCCACAACAATTGAACATCGCATTGCAGAATTGAACCAAGCAGATAACTAAACACCACAACAAATGAACCAAATGTTAACTAAGCACCACATTGCACAATATAACATACTCATAATAGAATATCAGACAGTTAACCAAACCAAGCATGCTTAACAACTTGGAAATATTGCACCCTGAAGAATTGAACATCACATTTGCAGAGTTGAACCAAGCAGTTATCTGAACACCACATTGCACAACATATAGAACATATACACTATAGCAGAAGATTGCATCATAAAAGTAGATAGCACAATTCACTAGAATTTGTTAAGGAAAGGCAGTAGCTAGCAAACTGAACATGGGTCCTTATAGTGAGCTAATAATACAAGCTACTCCTCATTGTCGGAGATATCAATGACGATTGGCTCCTTGTAGATGGAAAAGGGCGAGGCCTCCGCATGGTGGGTGCCCTCATTATAGTGGTGAGTTGCCTGAGCCGCTCCGGGCACCAACCTGCTGGCTCTCGAGATGAGGTAAGCATGTGCACGTTGAGAAAACACCTCGTAGTCTTTGTCGAAGGCACCAACGATGGACTAGAGAAAACGCCATGAACTTTTGTTTAAAGTAGCCAACCGCGTCGCGGCGTCGACGTGCGAGGCATAAACAGTGGCCTCGACGGCGAGGTGCTTCTCCAAGATTTGGGGGTCGGCACGAATGGCAGCCATTGCGACCTCATCCGTGTGTGCGGCCGCGATTTGCTTCTCCGCTGCCAAATTCTCCTTGAGGTCCTGGCTATACTGCGTGCACCATGGCTTAGGCTGGCGCTTATTTGGTGGAGGGGTCGCTGATTTGTGTGGAAGGTGTCAGTCTCGCATCGGCGGTCAGGCCATGTGGGATGTGGAAGGAGGAGGAGGACGATGGCGTCGGGTGTGGATTACCTGCCTAGATAGGCGAGGCCGAGCAACATCAAGGAGGGTTGCCGACGAGGAGGCAGCGTTGCAAGCAAGGAGTGAAGGTTTCAACTTGGAAAGGAAGGCAGAAACAAGGGAAATGTGGCTTTTGGTAAGGGAGGTAGATATTTCCGCGGAAGCCGAAAATTTGGAATCGCTTCAACGAAAAAACTGGCATGCAAAGTGTCATCAAACACGGTCCCTTATTCAGAGCGGGCTGTGGACTGTAGCTGTTGCACCTTCTCGCGTAAGCCATCTATGTACTATACTCCGACGGTGCTCCAAGATATTATGTGCTGCATCTCACACGGTTGGTTATAATAAACTGTGTGGGATTTACTTGATTTTTCGTCATGATTTGAATTACATAATGGGGTCACAGCGGCCATGGACGGTGTTTGAATTTCTAGACCTTTTGTATGTAGTGATCATAAAAGAATTGGAATTTTTCAGGGTTCGTTTGGACATTTTTATGCATTAACTGAGTTTTCAATGCATTTATGTGCATAATTCAAATTTGAACTACATGCACATTCTCAAGTGCATATAAATTGGTTGAGAAATCAAATCTTTGTCCTTGGGTGCATGCTTAGGTCCCATGCAAGAAATGGGAATGAGTGCCAAACACCCTCCCACCGTCACTCGGCCGCAAACATTGAGATACCTGGTTTTTAAATTTTAGTAAATCCAAAACTCGTCTGAAATTCATGAAACTTGGCATGCTATCATGGAGCGGCATCAACATGTCATGGTAAATTTTTTGTCCCATTTGGGCCAGGTTTGGGTATATGGTTCTCACAAACCAGAGCTTCTCACAACAAGCATGATGGTTTCGGTAGGGAATGCCCCACCTTTGGGGACGAAATGTATCAAATGTCTCTTATTTCTTTCAAAAAAATTCTCGTGTCAACATAGAACAACAGGAGTGTTGTGTTATTTTTTTGTGATTTTTCGGGGTTCGTTTGGACATTTTTATGCATTAACTGAGTTTTCAATGCATTTATGTGCATAATTCAAAATTGAACTACATGCACATTATCCAGTGCATATAAATTGGTTGAAAAATCAAATCTTTTGTCTTTGGGTGCATGCTTAGGTACCATGCAAGAAATGTGAATGAACGTCAAACACCCTGCCACCGTCACTCGGTCGCAAACATTGAGATACCTGGTTTTTAAATTCTAGTAAATCCAAAACTCGTCTGAAATTCATGAAACTTGGCATGCTATCATGGAGCGGCATCAACATGTCGTGGTAACTTTTTTTGTCCCATTTGGGGCAGGTTTGGGTATATGCTTCTCACAAACCAGAGCTTCTCACAACAAGCATGCTGGTTTCCGTAGGGAACACCCCACCTTTGGGGACAAAACTATATCCGTTGCCTCTTATTGCTTTCAATTTTTTTTGTCATGTCAACATAGAACAACATGAGTGTTGTGTTATTTTTTGTGATTTTTTGGGGTTCGTTTGGACATTTTTATGCATTAACTGAGTTTTCAATGCATTTATGTGCATAATTCAAATTTGAACTACATGCACATGCTCCAGTGCATATAAATTGGTTGAAAAATCAAATTTGTGTGCTTGGGTGCATGCTTAGTTCCCATGCAAGAATTAGGAATGAATTTCAAACACGAGGGCACCGTTGATTGCCAGCAAAACATTGAGATGCCTGGTTTTTAAATTCTAGTAAATCCCAAACTCGTCTGAAATTCATGAAACTTGGCATGCTATCATGGAGCGGCATCAACATGCCGAGGTAAATTTTTTGTCCCATTTGGGGCAGGTTTCGGTATATGCTTCTCACAAACCAGAGCTTCTCACAAAAAGCATGATGGTTTCGGTAGGGAACGCCCCACCTTTTGGGACGAAACGATATCCATTGCCTCTTATTGCTTTCAAAAAATTTCTTGTGTCAACATAGAACACCAAGAGCATTGTGTTATTTTTTGTGATTCTTCGGGGTTCGTTTGGACATTTTTATGCATTAACTAAGTTTTCAATGCATTTACGTGCATAATTCAAATTTGAACTTCATGCACATGCTCTAGTGCATATAAATTGGTTGGAAAATCAAATCTTTGTCCTTGGGTGCATGCTTAGGTCCCATTCAAGAAATGGGAATGAATGTCAAACACCCTGCCACCGTTACTCGTCCGCAAACATTGAGATACATTGTTTTAAATTCTAGTAAATCTGAAACTCGTCTGAAATTCATGAAACTTGGCATGCTATCATGGAGCGGCATCAACATGATGTGGTAAATTTTTTGTCCCATTTGCGGCAGGTTTGGGTATATGCTTCTCACAAACCAGAGCTTCTCACAACTAGCATGATGGTTTCTGTAACGACCAGACCTCAAACAGTCTGATCTCTGTGCTCCGGTGTCATCCCTGGATCAGTAATGCTGACACCACACAGTACTCAGAGGATTTATAGCAGAGTAGCAATCACACACTTATTACATCGAGTGTCTCAAAAGAGAACTTATTACAATAAATATGGCTTAAGGCCATCTAATAACGATAACAGCGGAAGGCTTGGAAGATAAGTGAGTCCATCAACTCCAACGGCATCACTGAGTATAGAACCACGACCTAAAAACTCCTTAATTGTCATCTGAAAAGTCTGCAACATTAACGTTGCAGCCCGAAACGGGTCAGCACATGGAATATGCTGGCAATGTAACACATAGAGAGTAATGGAATGAAACAGCTATACTATATGCATATTTGGCTGGTGGAAAGCTCTATGGTTACTGTTTTGCATAAAGCCAATTTTTCCCTACTCCAAAGGAATAAAATTTATTTAACTATCATGGTGGTTGTTAAACATTGAGAATGGTTGACAGTATTCTCAATCCCAATTAAGCATCATCATTAAACATAACCCAACAAAATTAATTTAGAGTAACATGTTGAGATTCACATGATAATCCAAGTACTAGATACTCAAGATGTCCATAACCGGGGACATGGCTAACCATGATTAGTTTATTACACTCTGTAGAGGTTTGCGCACTTTTCCCCACAAGACTCGATCGCCTCCGTTTGGTATCTCGCACTACATGGTGTTTGAGAAGACGGATGACCGAGACATAGTCTTTCAGAAGCGCTAGCACCTTACGATCGGGTAGTACGTACCACCTACACCCCCTACATTTGCTAGTCTACCACTATAAGAGTTCGCACGACTTAGTCAACTATGCTAGAGCCCATAATAGATTGTGGCTGCACACAGAAGTTTCTAGTATGAATAGTCTCATGATCCCTTTGAGCCTGGGTGGCGGTCCAAAAGAAAACAGGCAAGTCCTGGAATACCCAGGTGCCTCAATCCACCCAGATGTGTGTTTAAGTTGCCACCTTAGACAAACCATTAATTAACAATCTCACATCTGTCATGGATATCACTCACCCAATCCACGTCTACTAGCATAGCATGGCATAATAAGCAAACGTAGAAGTAACTCCCAAAGGTTTGATAATAACAGGTAATAGGTACTACCTCATCTACTTCCCATCCCACAATTTAATTAGATCCTAATCATGCAATGTGTGAGGATTGATCTAATGCAATAAAACTAGGCAGTAGAAAATTATGATCAAAGTGTTACTTGCCTTGCTGATGATCTGGGAAACCTAACGATTCGAAGTAATAGGCGGCGCACTTCGGGTACTCTATCACAGACAAACAAACAAGCATACAATAAGTACTCATCTAATGCACATGTAAAACTCAAATAAGAGATCTAACCAGAAGGTTCAACTTAAGAACTCCGATTGGCAAAAAGAATCAAATCGAACGAAGCACTGAAAGTCAAACGGCGAAACAAAACAACTTCATTATAGTAATTTGGATCGAAGGCAAATTTTACAGTAGCAAAAACTTGTTTAAGTTGGTTAAACAGATAGAGGGTTTCGAGACAAAACTCTAGGTGCTTGAATCGCCTGATTCTGATAAACGAGCGAAAAGTGATACTAAAACGAAAATCGGATCAGGAATCGCGATCAAAAAAATCGTGGATTTAATCCGAGAAAAAGAACAACGACGAACGCCGATTTTTTTTCGACCGCATGGAAGTCGTGGCGGCGGCGAACCTCGGCGGCGGCGGACGATGGCGGCGGTGCAGCGGCGCGCGGGCTAGGGTTTGGGGGCGCGAGTGGCTGGGCTCGGCTGGCTCCCCCCCCCCCCCCGGCTTATAAAGCCTAGTGGGCCGGGAGTCCGGGTCGAACATGGCCCCTAGGTCGGTTTGCATTTTTTTAAAAATTATTCCGCTCGGAAGAAAAATAAAAAGAAATACTAAACGGACTCCAAAAATTCTGAAATAAATTTTCACGGGCTTCTAAAATCAAGCCGCACAAGGTGAATATTTATTTGGGACCTAAATGCAATTTTGAAAAACGCACATTTTTCCTAAATTCAAATAAAACACCGAAAAACTCCGAAATAAAATCTTATTTGATTTTATTGTTAAATCCTCAATATTTCTTTATTTTGGGAAAGTCATTTTATTCCCTCTCTCATATTTTTGTAGTAGAAATAATTGATGATAAAATAAATAAAATCAAATGATCCTATTCTCAAAATTTGAGAGAACTCAAAAATGAAAATAGCGAAATCCCCAACTCTCTCCGTGGGTCCTTGAGTTGCGTGGAATTTCTAGGGTCAACCAAAATGCAAAATAAAATATGATATGCATGATGATCTAATGTATAACATTCCAAATTGAAAATTTGGGATGTTACAAACCTACCCCCCTTAGGATGAATCTCGCCCTCGAGATTCGGGTTGGCTAGAAAATAGGTGAGGGTGGTCTTTGAGCAAATCTTCCTCTCATTCCCAGGTGGCTTCATCCTCCGTGTGGTGGCTCCACTGAACTTTGCAAAACTTGATAACCTTGTTGCGAGTGACTCGACTGGCAAACTCGAGGATCTTAATTGGTTTCTCCTTGTAGGTCAAATCATTATCCAACTGAATAGTTTCCAATGGCACTGTGTCTCTCAACGGTATGTCAGCCATCTCCGCGTGACATTTCTTTAACTAAGAAACGTGGAACACATCATGAACTCCTGACAATCCTTCGGGCAATTCCAACTTGTAGGCCACTTCTCCCATACGCTCCAAAACTCGATATGGTCCTACAAATCGTGGTGCTAACTTCCCTTTAACTCCAAAACGCTTTGTTCCCCGAAGTGGAGATACTCGAAGATAAGCTCTATCTCCGACTTCGTAAACTGTCTCCTTGCATTTAGAATCTGCATAACTCTTCTGTCTGGACTGGGCTACCTTGAGCCTATCGCGAATCAACTTCACCTTCTGTTCAGACTCTTTAATCAAGTCAGGTCCAAACAACTGGCGGTCTCCAACTTCGTCCCATGATAACGGTCTCCTGCACCTCCTTCCGTACAATGCTTCGAAAGGGGCCATCTTTAAACTGGTTTGATAACTGTTGTTGTAAGAGAACTCTGCATATGGCAAATTATCGTCCCTACTAGATCCATAATCTAGCGCACAAGCTCTTATCATATCCTCCAAAATCTGATTGACTCTCTCGGTCTGTCCATCTGTCTGTGGATGAAAAGTTGTACTGAATCCTAACCTGGTACCCAAAGTTTCGTGCAACTGCTTCCAGAACTTTGAGGTAAACTGGGTTCCTCTATCTGATACGATACTCCTTGGAACTCCATGCAGACATACAATCCTGGTCATGTATATCTTTGCCAACTTAGCACTGGTGTAAGTGGTCTTTACTGGGATGAAATGAGCTACTTTCGTCAATCGATCAACTACAACCCAAATTGAGTCATAGCCTGAATGAGTCCTGGGTAATCTCGTGATTAAATCCATGCCTAGCTTATCCCACTTCCATTCGGGTATCGGCAATGGTTGTAACAATCCTGCTGGCTTCTGATGCTCTGCCTTTACTTTCTGACATACATCACAAACTGCTACATACTCCGCAATATCCTTCTTCATTCTGGTCCACCAGAAAATATCCTTCAAATCCAAATACATCTTGGTATTTCCTGGGTGAATTGAATACGGTGAATCGTGTGCCTCTTGCAAAATCAACTTCCTGATCGTCATTGGGCACGTAGACACGGCCTTAAAACCATAGGGTGTCGTGCTCATCCTCACGAAATCCTTTAGCTTTTCCCTTGCTTAGTTTCTCCTTTATAGCGGCAATCTGTTTGTCAGCATTCTGAGCTTCCCTGATTTTATCCATCAAGGTTGACTGAATCTCCAATGCTGCTACATAGCCTCTCGGAACTATTTCCAAACATAGTTCACGAAGATTTACTGCAAACTCCTTGGGTATTTCTCCCGTCATTAATGTGTTGACATGGCTCTTACGGCTTAATGCGTCAGCTACTACATTAGCCTTTCCAGGATGATAGTGCAATTTCATATCATAATCCTTGATAAGCTCCAACCATCTCCTTTGTCTGAGATTCAACTCCTTCTGTGTGAAAATGTACTTCAAACTCTTATGATCCGTGTACACCTCACAATGATTTCCAATCAGAAAGTGTCTCCATGTTTTCAAGGCATGCACTACGGCTGCTAACTCCAAATCATGCGTGGCATAATTCAACTCATAAGGCTTCAGTTGTCTTGAGGCATATGAAACAACTCTCCCTTCCTGCATAAGCACTGCTCCAAGTCCTCGACGTGAAGCGTCGCAATACACCTCATAATCCTTGGTCTGGTGTGGCCAAATCAACACTGGTGAGGTAACCAAACGTTTCTTCAACTCCTGGAAACTGTCCTCACATTCCTCTGTCCATATGAACTTGGTATCCTTATTTAAGAACTCTGTCATAGGCTTCGCAATCTTTGAGAAATTCTCAATAAATCTCCGGTAGTATCCTGCGAGTCCAAGAAAACTCCGGATCTCTCCAACTGTTGTTGGGGCTTCCCACTTGGTAACGGTTTCAACTTTAGCGGGATCTACTGCTATACCTTCTCCAGATATAACATGTCCGAGGAATCCTACTTCCTTCAACCAAAAATCACATTTGCTGAACTTGGCATATAATTGATGTTCTCTGAGCTTTCCAAGTACCAAACGCAAATGCTCCTTATGCTCCTCTTCATTCTTCGAGTAAACCAGGATATCATCAATGAACACTACGACGAACTTATCCAAGAACTCCATAAACACTTTGTTCATCATGTTCATAAAATAGGCAGGTGCGTTAGTCAGACCAAATGACATAACGGTATACTCGTACAGCCCATACCTGGTGGTAAAAGCTGTCTTAGGAATATCATGTTCTCGAATCTTCAACTGGTGGTATCCTGATCGCAGATCGATCTTGGAAAATACCTTAGCTCCTTGCAATCGATCAAACAGATCGTTGATCATTGGTAGTGGGTACTTGTTCTTGATCGTTACTTCATTCAATCCTCAATAATCAACAACCATCCTTAACGATCCATATTTCTTCTCCACTAGTAGTACTGGCGATCCCCAAGGCGAAGAACTTGAGCGAATATATCCCTTATCCAGTAACTCCTTAATCTGCTTCTTAATTTCCACCAAATCCTTTGCTGGCATCCTATATGGTCTCTTTGATATTGGCCCTGTGCCTAGCAATAGCTCAATCAAAAACTCAATATCTCTATCTGGTGGCATGCCTGGCAACTCCTCTGGAAATACATCAGGGAAATCCCTTACCACTGGTACTTCCTCCTGCACAACTCCTGTTAAGCAATTTACTTGAGTCCTCTTTGGCACATGACGGGATACATACTTGATCCTTCTCCCTTCTAGGGTGGTAAGCAAAATTGACTTACTAGCACATTCTATATTCCCTTCATACTTGGATAACCAATCCATGCCTAATATCACATCCAATCCTTGAGATTCCAATACTATTAGGTCTGAGGGAAAAACATAGTTACCAATCCTCAATGGTAACCGATCACACCATAGACTAGCCACATACTTTGCTCCGGGTGAGGTTACTAACATGGGTGACCCAAGGGCTTGGGTTGGTAGGTTATACTTATCCACAAATCCCCTTGAGATGTATGAATGCGATGCACCAGTATCAAAAAGAATGAGTGCAGTAAATGACTTAACCAAAAACTTACCTATTACTGCATCGGGTTGAGCTTCAACCTCCTCCATGCTAACGTGGTTCACCTGTCCCCTGTTGAAAGGGTTTGGCTTCTTCCCAGAACTTCCATTGCCATTTTGTCCTTCAGGACATTCATTGGCATAATGTCCGGTCTTCTAACACTTAAAACAAGTGACTTGGCTCAGGTCCTTCTTGGCTGGGGTTGAGGGGTTGGTGCGGTTCTGGCCGTTGCTTCCTCCATTGCCATTTCCATTCTTGGTGCCATTGTGATTGTGCGAACTACCTCCTCCATGGGTATGCTGAAAATGTCCTCCCGGTCTAGGGGTAAAACACGGCTTCTGCTGAGCTCCTGAATATTACTTCCCTTGTCCATACTTCCTCTTGTGATTCTCAATTTGCTGCTGCTTCCCTTCAATCATAAGAGCACGATCTACCAACTCCTGGTAGTTGTTGAAGGTTGCTACCATCAACTGCATGCTCAACTCATCATTCAGTCCTTCCAGAAACTTCTCCTGCTTAGCTGCATCCGTAGCGACGTCATCTGGGGCATAACGTGCTAACTTACTAAATTCCTCCACATACTAGCCAACTGTTCTTCCTCCTTGGCGCAAGTTGTGAAACTCACGCTTCTTCATGGCCATAGCTCCTGCTGAAACATGTGCAGTACGAAAAGCCTGCTGAAACTGGTCCCATGTGACAGTGTCAACTGGGAAAGTGGCTGTGAAATTCTCCCACCATGATGCTGCGGGTCCTTCTAGCTGATGTGCGGCAAACTTCACCTTCTCCGCATCTGTGCATCCTGCTATGGTCAACTCCCTAGTTGTCTTGCGGAGCCAATCATCTGCTACTATCGGCTCGGTGCTACTGGAAAACACCGGCGGATTCATCCTAAGAAAACGGGCTAAGTGGTCAACAGGTGGTGGTGGTGGTGATGGGTTGTTGTTGTTATTCCCCTGGTTCTGATTCTGGACTAGCAACCGCATCAATGTGTTTTGTTGCTGAATCAACTGGGTGAGCTTCGGTGGAAAGGAAAATCTGGGGTCACCTCTCGGAGGCATCTAAGGGTTTAGAAAAGATGAGATATAAGAATAGAGGGGGTCTAAAGAGAAAACTGATGGAGTCATGTACCTAGGGTAGGGTCACAGACCTGATCTAAGTACCCTGCCCAGGGACATCCTTAGAAGAGATCACCTTCCAGTCGACCTACGAGGGACTCACTCGACTGACTTGAAGGACTCGACCACGAAGACTCACTCGACCACCAGAAGGTCAAGAGGCACTCTGCACTGCAACGGTCTGTAATTAAGTAGACTTTATGATAGTAAAGACACTTTATGTGGGGCGTTACCAGTAACGCCCCGGACTTAACGCACCTTAAACCCTCTCCTACGTGGGCTGGCTGGGGTCCTGGCGCACTCTATATAAGCCACCCCCCTCCACAGGTAGAAGGGTTCGGCACCCTGTAACTCATATACACATAATCCACTCGACCGCCTCCGGGCTCCGAGACGTAGGGCTTTTACTTCCTCCGAGAAGGGCCTGAACTCGTACATCTCTTGTGCTTACAACCTCTCCATAGCTAGGACCTTGCCTCTCCATACCTACCCCCCACTCTACTGTCAGACTTAGAACCACGACAGTTGGCGCCCACCGTGGGGCAGGTGTTTTAGCGATTTTGTGGAGAAGTTGCGATTCTTCCGAGTACTTTCATCATGGTGGCTGCTGGAGTTTTGGTCGAGGGCCGAGAGATCCGTCTCGGTGCTCTCACCTTCGTCGCCGACGACTCCGCCTGGCTCCAGGAGGCTCCACTCGACGTCGATGCGCTCCCCGTCCGCGGTGCGACGCATTTTCGCGCATGTGTCCGCGGCGTTCTGCTGCGGCAACCGTCGACCCCGTATCGGTCGACTCCCCCATCGGCCACCCTCCCGGTCTCCCGCCAGCGCAAGCGCTCGGGCCGGTCGAGGCTTCAGCGGTGGGTGAGGCACGCGGTGGCTCGCCAGACGGCCACCACCCAAGTTGCGGCAATCGAGCCCGACGAATCTCTTTACGGCCTGTTCGATCTGTCGACTGGCTCCGTAGAGACTGCATCCGAGTGCGATAGCAGTGATCCAGCGGCGGAAATCCTGATGGTCGACGGGCCCCGCAGTCCCCCTGGCTTCGCCCGTGATGGTGGGGCAGGCGACGGAGGCGACCCCGCACGAGACCACGAAGAGTACCAGCCCGAGCCACTCGACTCTCTGCAAAGAGAGGAACTTCGCCGCAGGAACGTGGATGCCCTGCGTACTCCCATCGCAGGAGAAACCCCCGAGGCTCGCGCCTTGGAGGAGGCACGTTTGGCCAACTTGGCCGAACGCACTCGCCTGGAGAATCTTCAGCGAGCACTCGACGAGCGCGCACGGCAACGAGTTCCCGACACCAGTCGACGTCAACTCTTCCCGCCGACTCAGGTATATCGAACCCCAATCCAGAATTTAGCAGCTGCGACCCGTATTGCAGAGTCCATCCAGCCCTCTCAGTCGGAAGCTGGCAGAGGCTTGATGCAGATCAGGGATCTGCTCCGGGCAGCAGGTGATCAGAATTCGGCCGTGTCGCAGTCGCGCAACAGAATTCACAGTCGATCCGTCGCTGCGAATACGGTTCAGTCGGCTCACAGCCCCAGATCGCCTCCGCGGCGTGAAGGGCGCGAGAATCGGCGAGACCAATATGGAGACCGACACGACCGAGATGATAGGCGTCGAGTGCCCAATTCCCCTCCGAGGGGTGGGTCTTACGCTCCTCGGCAGCAAGATGACAGACGTCAGCTCAGTGCGGGGCGAAGAGTTCCAGTCGACCCCAGAGAACCAGGCTTCGACGCGCGATCCATTATCGTGCAAGGCTTGGTCGACCGGAACAGAGCCCATCGAGGTGGACTCGACAGAGATGCGCCTACGAGCAGTCGAGTGCATGTTTCTGGTCCGGAATGTTTCAGCAGAGCTATCAGAGCCGCAGTGATCCCTCCCAATTTCAGGTTGGCAACAGGAGTCAGCAAGTTCACTGGTGAGTCTAAGCCTGAAACTTGGCTTGAGGACTACCGAGTGGCGGTTCAGATTGGTGGTGGGAATGATGAGGTGGCCATGAAACATCTGCCCCTCATGTTGGAAGGTTCTGCCAGAGCATGGTTGACTCAGTTACCTCCTAGCAGCATTTACACTTGGGAAGATCTGTCCCGAGTGTTCGTCAGAACGTTTGAAGGAACTTGCAAGCGACCGGCTGGATTGACGGAGCTGCAAGTCTGCGTGCAGAAGACCAATGAGACTCTCAGGGAGTATATTCAGAGGTGGATCACTTTGCACCATACTGTGGAGAATGTGTCTGATCATCAGGCAGTCTGCGCCTTCAAGGATGGTGTCAAGAACAGAGAATTGAGTTTGAAATTTGGTCGAACCGGTGACATGACCTTGAGTCGGATGATGGAAATTGCTACCAAGTACGCCAACGGCGAAGAAGAAGACCGACTCCGAAGCGGCAAGCACAAGCCGAGTCAGTCGGAGAAGGGAAACACCAGTCGGAAACAGAAGCGGAAGGCTGAACCGGCAGCTCCTGGAGAGGCTCTGGCCGTGACTCAGGGAAAGTTTAAGGGGAAACCAAAAGGATCCTGGAACCCTAAGAAGGTAAAGGATAAAGAAGGGAACGACGTGATGGATATGCCGTGCCACATCCACACGAAGAAAGACGAAGAGGGGAATATCATTTACCCAAAGCATACCACTCGCCAATGTCGACTCCTGATCCAGCAGTTTCAAGGAAAACAGTCTAAGGACAAGGAAAAGGAGTCGGACAAGGCCGAAGGCAAGGAGGACAGTGAGGAAGGATATCCGCATATCAACTCCACTCTGATGATCTTTGCAGATGCGGAAAGCAAGAGTCGATTGAAAGTCATTAACCGTGAGGTGAACATGGTTACCCCAGCAAAAGCAAATTATTTGAAATGGTCCCAAACACCCATCACATTCGACCAATCTGATCACCCGACTCATATTGCCACCCCTGGGAGGCAAGCTTTGGTGGTCGATCCAGTTGTCGAAGGCACTCGACTGACAAAGGTGCTGATGGACGGTGGTAGCGGGCTGAATTTGTTGTATGCAGACACACTGAAAGGAATGGGCATTCCGATGTCCCGACTGAGCACCAGTAACATGAGCTTTCATGGAGTTATACCAGGGAAGAAAGCCGAGTCACTCGGCCAAATAGCTCTGGACGTGGTGTTTGGTGATTCGAAACATTTTCGCAAAGAGAAGTTGACGTTTGAGGTCGTGGATTTTCAGAGTGCATATCATGCCATTTTGGGGAGACCAGCTTATGCACGGTTCATGGCTCGACCATGTTACGTGTACCTCAAATTGAAGATGCCCGGCCCCAAAGGAGTGATCACTGTCACCGGTGATCGGAAAAAGGCAGAAGAGTGCTTTCAGAAGGGCTCAAAGATTGCTGATTCCCAGGTGACAGCGGTCGAGTTCGAAGAATACAAGCAAAACGCAGATCCGAGTGACTTGCTGCGATCCAAGAAACCCGCCACAGAATCTGCATTTCAGTCGTCCGGTGAGACGAAGCCTGTTCACATTCACCCGACCGACCCCGATGCAGCTCCGACCCACATCTCCACAACACTCGACCCGAAATAGGAAGAAGCGCTCATCCAGTTCCTCCGTGAGAACTGGGACATTTTTGCATGGAAGCCCGCTGACATGCCAGGTGTTCCCAGGGGACTGGCTGAGCATCGCCTAAGAGTCGACTCATCTGCAAAACCAGTCAAAGAGCATCTTCGGCGGTCCGCCGTCCAGAAGAGAAAAGCCATTGGTGAGGAAGTGGCTCGACTGTTGGCGGCAGGATTTATCCGAGAGATATACCACTCCGAGTGGCTCGCTAATGTCGTCATGGTTCCTAAGAAGGACAAATCACTCCGAATGTGCATTGATTTCAAGCACATCAACCGGGCCTGCCCGAAAGATCATTTTCCTCTCCCTCGCATAGATCAAATTGTTGACTCGACCGCGGGATGCGAGAGATTGTCTTTTCTAGACGCCTACTCCGGGTACCACCAGATCCGTCTGTACGGACCCGACGAGGTAAAAACAGCTTTCATCACTCCATTCGGGTGCTTCTGCTATATCACCATGCCATTCGGCCTCAAGAATGCCGGAGCCACATTTATGCGAATGATTCAGAAGTGTCTACTCACTCAAATCAGTCGGAATGTGGAAGCGTATATGGATGATATCGTCGTCAAGTCACGAAAAGGTTCCGACCTGCTCGCTGACCTCGCCGAAACATTTGCCAACCTCAGAAGGTATGATATCAAGCTCAATCCATCAAAGTGCACATTCGGAGTTCCTGGTGGCAAGTTACTCGGTTTTCTCGTTTCCGAGCGAGGGATCGACGCTAATCCAGAGAAGATCGGCACTATTCTCCGAATGAAACGCCCTGTGCGAGTGCACGATGTCCAGAAGCTTACTGGATGCTTGGCCGCATTAAGTCGATTCATCTCACGACTCGGTGAAAAGGCATTGCCTCTTTACCGACTGATGAAGAAGGCAGACAAGTTCGAGTGGACTCCAGAAGCTGATGCAGCGTTTGCCGAGCTAAAAGCTCTGCTCTCCACCCAGCCGGTGCTTGCTGCTCCAATCAGCAAAGAGCCTCTGTTGCTTTATATCGCAGCCACAGGACAAGTCGTCAGTACTGTGCTTACGGTCGAGCGGGAAGAAGAAGGAAAAGCTTTCAAAGTTCAGCGCCCAGTGTATTATTTGTCTGAAGTCTTGACTCCATCCAAGCAAAGATATCCTCATTATCAGAAGCTTGTGTATGGAATATACATGACCACAAAGAAGGTTGCTCATTATTTCTCTGATCATTCCATCACAGTCGTCAGCGACGCTCCACTATCAGAGATTTTGCACAACAGAGATGCAACTGGTCGAGTGGCTAAATGGGCGATTGAACTTCTTCCCCTTGATATCAAGTTTGAGGCAAAGAAAGCCATTAAGTCCCAGGCAATAGCAGATTTCCTCGCCGAGTGGATTGAACAGCAGCAGCCGACTGAAGTTCACTCGGAGCATTGGACCATGTTTTTTGATGGCTCTAAGATGTTGAATGGTTCCGGTGCTGGGGTTGTCCTGGTTTCCCCCAGAGGAGATAAGCTCAGATATGTGCTCCAGATTCACTTTGATTCCTCCAACAATGAGGCAGAGTATGAGGCCCTCTTATACGGATTGCGCATGGCCATTTCACTCGGCGTCCGTCGCCTGATGGTCTATGGCGACTCAGATTTAGTGGTCAACCAAGTGATGAAGGAGTGGGACGTGAGAAGCCCAGCCATGACTGGATACTGCAGTGCAGTGAGGAAGCTGGAAAAGAAGTTCGAGGGGTTGGAGCTCCATCATATACCCCGACTGAAAAATCAAGCAGCTGATGATCTAGCAAAGATAGGTTCCAAGAGAGGAGGCCATTCCGAGTGGTGTGTTCTTGGAGCATATACACACTCCGTCAGTCAAAGAAGACCCTTTCACCGAAGAAGCTCCACAGCCCAAGAGTGCCACAGATCCGACTGAGGTTGAAGTCCCAGCAGTGGTCGACTTGGTCATGGAGGTCTTGGTGGTCATTCCCGACTGGACAGTTCCGTATATCGCGTATATCCTGAGAAAAGAGCTCCCGGAGGATGAGGAAGAGGCTCGACAGATCGTCCGTCGATCTAAAGCCTTTACCGTAATCAAAGGACAGTTATATAGAGAAAGCGCGACTGGAGTTGGTCAGAAGTGCATAACACCAGAAGAAGGTCGAATCATCCTTAATGATATCCACTCGGGAACCTGTGGTCATCATGCGTCCTCTCGGACCATCGTGGCCAAAGCATACCGAGCCGGATTTTACTGGCCAAAGGCGAATGAGATGGCAAAGGAAATAGTAGATAAGTGCGAGGGATGTCAGTTCTACTCGAATATGTCGCACAAGCCTGCATCAGCTCTGAAGACCATTCCACTCGTCTGGCCTTTCGCAGTATGGGGGTTGGACATGGTCGGTCCTTTGAGAACAGGGCGAAGTGGCTTCACGCATGTACTGGTGGCAGTCGACAAGTTCACCAAGTGGATTGAGGCTAAACCAATCAAGAACCTTGACGCCGGTGCTGCTGTTAGCTTCATCAGGGAACTGATATTCAGATATGGAGTCCCGCACAGCATCATTACGGATAATGGGTCGAACTTTGACTCGGAGGAATTCAGGGATTTCTGCAACTCTCAAGGCACACGAGTCGACTACGCTTCAGTCGCCCATCCGCAGTCGAATGGACAAGCAGAGCGAGCCAATGGTCTGATTCTCAAGGGATTGAAACCCCGACTGATGCGTGATCTCAAGCATGCAGCTGGAGCTTGGGTCGACGAACTTCCCTCGGTGCTTTGGGGACTGCGGACCACACCTAATCGGTCGACCGGAAGAACTCCATTCTTCTTGGTCTACGGAGCTGAAGCAGTCTTGCCGAGTGATCTTCTCCACAATGCTCCTCGAGTTGAGATCTACAACGAAGCAGAAGCTGAACAAGCGCGGCAGGACGCAGTCGACCTTTTAGAGGAAGAAAGGGAGATGGCTCTGATCCGATCGACCATCTACCAACAAGATTTGCGTCGTTTCCACGCCAGAAATGTGAGGGGTCGAGCCTTCCAGGAAGGAGATTTAGTTCTCCGAGTGGATCAGAAGAAACCACACAAGCTTGCTCCTTCTTGGGAAGGACCCTTCATCGTCACCAAAGTTCTCCACAACGGGGCGTACCGTCTTTACAACGTCGAACATAATATCGACGAGCCCCGAGCTTGGAACGCGGAACTACTCCGCCCATTTTACACTTAAGTTTATCACTCGGATGAGTTGCAATAAAGTACTCCTGTAGTTCATGGATTTTAAAATAATAGTGTCATAGTTCCTCCATAATTTTTGTCACTTTTTATTTTTGTCCAATAAAATTTTCCCCTCAGTGGGTGACTTAGCCGCGAATCCGTTTCGCCTAAGTTTGTAAAAATCCTTACCGAGTGGTGAGCCAGACTCCCACTCAGAGGCTTAGCTGCGAATCCGTTTCGCCTAAGTTATAAAAATCCTACCGAGTGGTAAGCCAGACTCCCACTCGGAGGCTTAGCTGCGAATCCGTTTCGCCTAAGTTATAAAAATCCTACCGAGTGGTAAGCCAGACTTCCACTCGGAGGCTTAGCTGCAGTCCAAGTACTCGCCTAAGATATAAAAAATCCTACCGAGTGAAGAGCAAACCTCTCACTCGGGGGCTTAGCTGTAGCCCAGTGCTCGCCTAAGTTATCAAAATCCTACCGAGTGAAGAGCAAACCTCTCACTCGGGGGCTTAGCTGCAGTCCAAGTACTCGCCTAAGATATAAAAAATCTTGCCGAGTGGTAAGCCAGACTTCCACTCGGAGGCTTAGCTGCAGTCCAAGTACTCGCCTAAGATATAAAAAATCCTACCGAGTGAAGAGCAAACCTCTCACTCGGGGGCTTAGCTGCAGCCCAGCGCTCGCCTAAGTTACCAAAATCCTACCGAGTGGTAAGCCAGACTTCCACTCGGAGGCTTAGCTGCAGTCCAAGGACTCGCCTAAGTTACCAAAATCTTACCGAGTGGTAAGCTAGACTTCCACTCGGAGGCTTAGCTGCAGTCCAAGTACTCGCCTAAGATTAAATAAAATCCTACCGAGTGGTAAGCCAGACTTCCACTCGGAGGCTTAGCTGCAGTCCAAGGACTCGCCTAAGTTACCAAAATCCTACCGAGTGGTAAGCCAGACTTCCACTCGGAGGCTTAGCTGCAGTCCAAGGACTCGCCTAAGTTACCAAAATCTTACCAAGTGGTAAGCTAGACTTCCACTCGGAGGCTTAGCTGCAGTCCAAGTACTCGCCGAAGATTAAATAAAATCCTACCGAGTGAAGAGCAAACCTCTCACTCGGGGGCTTAGCTGCAGCCCAGTGCTCGCCTAAGATATAAAAATCCTACCGAGTGAAGAGCAAACCTCTCACTCGGAGGCTTAGCTGCAGCCCAGTGCTCGCCTAAGATATAGAAATCCTACCGAGTGAAGAGCAAACCTCTCACTCGGGGGCTTAGCTGTAGCCCAGTGCTCGCCTAAGTTATCAAAATCCTACTGAGTGAAGAGCAAACCTCTCACTCGGAGGCTTAGCTGCAGTCCAAGTACTCGCCTAAGATTAAATAAAATCCTACCGAGTGAAGAGCAAACCTCTCACTCGGGGGCTTAGCTGCAGCCCAGTGCTCGTCTAAGATATAAAAATCCTACCGAGTGAAGAGCAAACCTCTCACTCAGAGGCTTAGCTGCAGCCCAGTGCTCGCCTAAGATATAGAAATCCTACCGAGCGAAGAGCAAACCTCTCACTCGGGGGCTTAGCTGCAGCCCAGTGCTCGCCTAAGTTATCAAAATCCTACCGAGTGAAGAGCAAACCTCTCACTCGGGGGCTTAGCTGCAGCCCAGCGCTCGCCTAAGTTATCAAAATCCTACCGAGTGAAGAGCAAACCTCTCACTCGGGAGGTTTAGCTGCAGCCCAGCGCTCGCCTAAGTGGATTAAGGAATAAGTCGACTGCAGTGAGCGTCTTGCTTTGAACCTGCAAAAGACATTTCGAGCCGAAAGCAATCATATTCAAACACCAAATTCGAGTTCAGATCGATACCTAAAGGAACCGAAAGTGCTCAGGCACTAAGCCTGTTAAGGTTTATCGGTTACAACTCCACTCGGCATACCGAGGCAAATTTAAAGCGTCGAGCTTAGAAGAAGTTTTTTACCCCTCCTGTGGAGGGCTGGAAGGTGCAACAAACTCATCGAGATCAATTCCATCTGCGATCCGAGTAGCAGCAGCAAGGAAAGTTTCCATAAAGGACCTGAAGTCGTGTTTCTTAGTGTTGGCCACTCGGAGGGCAGCCAGCTTGTCTTCTCGCGCATCTTTGCAGTGGACTCGGGCCAGACACAGAGCAACATCTGCACCGTACCGAGCCGAGGACTTTTTCCACTCCTGCACTCGACCAGGGACAGCGTTCAAACGAGCCATCAGTGACTCGAGGTCGTTCTGGAGTGTCTCCCCGGGCCAGAGCGTTGAGTCGATGCGAGATGTGCCGACCTTCAGCCTTGCAAGATAGTCCACGGCAGCTGCAACACGGGACTCTAGTCGGAAAACATTCATGGCAACTTCGTCGTTCACCGGAGAATTGACGGGGTCAAGGTTTGGTTCCAGTCGGCTAGTCTCTTCTTCAAAGTTTTGACAAAATTCTGCAAGGACGATCACGAAGTCAAGGCAATGGTCGAATGAAAAAAACCACCGTTGAAAATGATTGTTGAGCATAAAGGTTTACCTTCAAGCATAAGAAGCAGCTTCTTGGCAAGGCCACTCAGGAAGACCTCCAGGTCATTTTTCTTCCCAAGAACAGCTTTCAGAGTAGCATTTTCTTGCTCAAGCTTTGTGACTGAAGCTAACTTCTCGTCAACAAGCTTGATCTTCTCAGCCAGTTCAAGGTCTTTTTTCCTTTGGGCCTCCCTCACCTTACCTGCAAGTTACAGCAAGATCAGATTTTGAAACAAATGAAGGGAAAAAGCCGTCGTCGAAGTCTCACCAAACATACCTTCGGTCTCCTCCTTCGCCTTCGTCAGATTCTCATGAACCAGCTTCAAATTCAGCTCGAGCTGAATGTGCTTGTTTTCCAGTTCAGTGTAGCGAGCCGCAAGGTCACAGGAGTTCTGCGAAGAACCAATCGACTAAATGTCAAAAATAATTCACTTCCGAGTGAAAAAGGAAAATCACGTGTTTCTAAGACTACAGCCGAATTCAAGCATTCGACCGTAGTCTCGGGGACTACACCCAGTGGGTGCACTTAGCGTGCCCCCACTAATCCTATTGAAGACAGAGTCGACCAGTCGACCGGTTTGCGAAATCCAGTCGCCATAGTCGAATGACGGAAAGACTGAACTTATAAAGCCTAAGGCCGGCTGCCAGCAGTCGACCTTAGCCTTGGAGACAGAGTCGACCAGTCGACCTCAAAAAAAAAGAACAAGATGTATTCTTTAAGACTGTAACCGACTGCCTGCAGTCGACCACAGTCTCGGGGACTACACCAAGTGGGTGCACTCAGCGTGCCCCCACCGGTTTGCGAAATCCATTCGCCGTAGTCGAATGATGGAGAGACTGCCCTTATAAAGCCTAAGGCCGACTGCTAGCAGTCGACCTTAGCCTTGGGGACTACACCCAGTGGGTGCACTCAGCGTGCCCCCACCGGTTTTCGAAATCCATTCGCCGTAGTCGAATGACGGAGTGACTGAACTTATAAAGCCTAAGGCCGACTGCCAGCAGTCGACCTTAGCCTTGGGGACTACACCCAGCGGGTGCACTCAGCGTGCCCCCGCTAACACGGAGTTTAAATCGGCACACCCAGTGGGTGACTACTATAAATTCTGGAAAGAAAAGTTTTTGATAGCATATCCTAACAGAACAAACGGTGGTCGACTGACCTGAACATTGCTTTGGAGGGCGGAACTGGCGTCGTAAGCTGCCTGGCTCGCATCCCGGATGGTCCTCAACTGCTCCATCATGATCCCTGCCTGGCGTATCGCCTCCTTCGCTGCGCCAGCTTGGTCCTCTGGGACGTGGTGCATCGTGAAGAGGGAGGGCTGCGGAGCACTCGTCAGCGGATCTGCGAAGGACACAGTGTGTCGAGTGGCATTTTCCTCCTTCGCGACCAGAGTCTCAGGCACCGTCACATCCTGGGGCACCCTGCTGGCAGACGCTTTCCTTCTCATTCTGTGCTTCAGTGGTTCCTCATCTTCATCATCATCAGGGAGAGTGATAACAACATTGGATGGAGCTACAGAAAAGAATCAGAATTAGAGATCATGAGTCAGTCGACTAGAAACGGTGTTAAGGGTATAATACCAGGTTTTGAGGTTGCTGCGTCCTCCATCTCATGGTCGTCAGCCCGGGCTGAGGTCTCAGAAGTAGCAGCACTGCAACTCCAAAGAGTCAGTCGACTAACTCCAGTGCCAACCAGAGATAAAGTTCACGCAAAACAAGAAGACTTAAGCCACATGATTACCATGATATGGTGGGGATGGACACCTTCATCTTCGGCAGGTGCTTGGTCGGCTTTGACGGGGCCGCCCTGGGCTGCTTCGACGCCTTTTCAGTCGGCGCCGGAGAGGTGGTCCGAGGGCGCTTGGTCGACTGAGTGACAGTCGCAACCCCCTTGCCACGTTCAGTCGCAGGGTCATGGACAAGCTTCGACCGCCTTTCCGAGCACGGTGGTGCAACCTCCTCCTCCTCCTCTTCCTCGTCCTCATCAACATCATCATTATCGTCATCAGTGTCATCATCATCATCATCATCATCCTCAGCGGTGTCCGAGTCCCATTCCTCCTCCTGGCTCTCGCCCCCGCTCGCTTCTCCCTCCTCAGTCGGAGCTTGTGCTCCGTTGGACATCGAGTACAGCTCAGTGAGGGCCTGATAGACATCCAGACAAAGATCAGTCGACCGATCGGCAGGGAAAACAGAAATAAATATGATGAGAATACAATGGGAAGTGGAGCAGACATACCTTGTTTGGATCACTGTGGCAGTCGAGTGGAGGAATCCTTCTGGCTCCGCGAGGGTTATCCTTGTTCCCAGTAACAGCGGCCATCCACCTTTCCAGAGCGGCATCGTCGACTGTTTCTGGATTGACCCGAGTCACATCCTCAGTCCCGCAGTACAACCACATGCAATGGCTGCGGAACTGAAGAGGCTGGATACGACACCTAAGGAAAACCTCCAGGAGATCCATACCCGTCACTCCATCCCGAACCAACTGAACTACACGCTCCATCAGCATCTTCACGTCAGCTTTCTCCTCCGGAATCACCTTCAGAGAGGAGGGCTTGTTCACTCGGTCCATGGTGAACTGAGGGAGTCCACTCGACTGCCCCAGCGTCGACTGATCCTGGCAGTAGAACCAGGTCGACTGCCAGCCTCTGACTGACTCGGGAAATGTCATGGCTGGGAAGGTGCTCTTGCTCCTCACCTGGATCCCCAGACCCCCACACATTTGGAGAACTCGGGTTTTTTCGTCGCCTGGGCTCGCCTTCTTCACGGTCTGAGAGCCACACGTGAATATGTGCTTGAACAAGCCCCAATGCGGTCGACAACCCAGAAAACTCTCACACATGGACACAAACGCGGCAAGATAGGCGATAGATTTCGGGGTGAAGTGGTGGAGTTGCGCTCCAAAGAAGTTCAAGAAACCACGAAAGAAAATGCTCGGCGGCAAAGAGAATCCGCGGTCGACATGGGTAGCCAGAAGCACGCACTCACCCTCTTCTGGCTGGGGCTACCACTCTTTCCCCGGAAGCCTCGTAGCTCCATGAGGGATCAGGCCCTCGTTGGCCATGTCGAGGAGATCCTTCTCCGTGATGGTCGACTGGATCCAATCTCCCTGGACCCAGCCTTTCGGCAGGCGAGATCTAGACGAAGACCCGCCGCGGCTGGTGGATCTCCCCTTCGCCTTCTCCATCGCCGACGCCTTCTTTGCGCGTTCCAGCGCCGCCGTCTTCTCCTTGACCATGGCTACCGGCGAGGCGCGCGAGGAGAGGTTGTGCGGAGGCGAGAGCGAGCGCGTTGGGCGGAGACGAAGGGAGCGGAGGGAGAATGCTGAGGCACTGTTCAAGAAACCCTCGCCGGGCGCATTTATAAGATCCCTTCCGAGTGGATGACAGGTGGGCCCGGTCGATCTAATCATATCCTGAAACAGTTGCGTGAGCGTGATACGTGGCGAAAAAAGCGGCGTGGGGATCGAGGCGTCTATGCCCTGTCCCATCCGAGCGCCGCGGACCGCTCCGCTTCGCGCGCTCCCGCAAATTCCGTATCCCGCGGAATCCGCGAACGGCAGATCAGTCTGCCAGACGCGGGATTCCCTGCGATCCGTCGCTCGGAAATCAGCGAAGTCCAAAAGATCACTCGACGAAGAAAAAGAATGGATCGAGTCGACTGAAGAAAAGTTGCTCACTATCAACAAAGAGATTTTTTGGTTCAAAGCAACGCACGACTAGCATGTGAAGGTTAATCAGAAACAACATCAACTCCTTCATCACTCAAGCCTCAATCCATTCGGGGGCTAATGATGGAGTCATGTACCTAGGGTAGGGTCACAGACCTGATCTAAGTACCCTGCCCAGGGACATCCTTAGAAGAGATCACCTTCCAGTCGACCTACGAGGGACTCACTCGACTGACTTGAAGGACTCGACCACGAAGACTCACTCGACCACCAGAAGGTCAAGAGGCACTCTGCACTGCAACGGTCTGTAATTAAGTAGACTTTATGATAGTAAAGACACTTTATGTGGGGCGTTACCAGTAACGCCCCGGACTTAACGCACCTTAAACCCTCTCCTACGTGGGCTGGCTGGGGTCCTGGCGCACTCTATATAAGCCACCCCTCCACAGGTAGAAGGGTTCGGCACCCTGTAACTCATATACACATAATCCACTTGACCGCCTCTGGGCTCCGAGACGTAGGGCTTTTACTTCCTCCGAGAAGGGCCTGAACTCGTACATCTCTTGTGCTTACAACCTCTCCATAGCTAGGACCTTGCCTCTCCATACCTACCCCCACTCTACTGTCAGACTTAGAACCACAACAAAAACACTACCCATATGCACATGAGGCAAAAGCAAACAATTCACTTCAATCAATCAAACAAGGGCATACAATCGTTCTATCTATCGCAAAAGTGCTCGGGCTACTATATTTACATGGTGGACTACTACTACTAATGAGGTGGTCTACTAGAAATATTCTTCGGTAGCAGACTCCATGATATCTGCTCCAGCTTCATCAACATAGTCATCATCGCTACTATCTGCTTCCGAGTCGGTGCCGTCGATGATGATGTAGTCTTCCGGGCTAATTTCCTTGGGTTCTTCATCTTCATCTACTGGCGTAGGGCCTCCCATAAATACTGCTAGCTTCATAGTTAGGTCGGCATTCTTATCCACCAATACTTCAATTTCTTCTTCATAATCTTCACGTGTAGCCTTGAGTTCTTCCTCCAGTTCCTTGATTCTAGTCTTAGTCTTCTTCAGATCTATCATGTCGGCGCACATCTGGTTCTCCTGTCGTCGAATGTGCTGGTTTAGCTCCTGGATAAAAGTTGCGATTGATCTATCCTTCCTGGTGCTGATCATCTCCCAGTGTTCATCTCGGCGTCCACAAATCTGGTAGATAGTATCCTTGAGATCCTTGCGGTAGACTTCTCCAATGCATCCCATGGCGATGTGAGCTGCCATGCTCTTTCCTAGACTCCAAGTCGGTGCATCAAAAGAAAATTCTATGGGCTCAGTGACTGGCATGAATGTCCTTCCTGGAACTTGAACTTGAATCATCCAGCGCTCTTCTTCAGGTAAAGTGGCGTTGTAGGTTCCCGTGAAGCTTGGTACTCCTATGTTCAGGTATCTAGTGACTTCCTTCAAGTGTCGTCCAAAGGGTGTATCTTCATCCGGTTGCGTGAACTTGCTCCTTGCATCCGCCATCCTAAAGAGTAGAAAAGATGAGAGGTCAGAAGAGAAGAGAGTGAATAGTGATCTAGGTCTTGTGCTTAGTGGTCATGTCCTACAGTCAGCGTGTGCTCTGATACCATCTCTGTAGCGACCAGACCTCAAACAGTCTGATCTCTGTGCTCCGGTGTCATCCCTGGATCAGTAATGCTGACACCACACAGTACTTGGAGGATTTGTAGCAGAGTAGCAATCACAAACTTATTACATCGAGTGTCTCAAAAGAGAACTTATTACAATAAATATGGCTTAAGGCCATCTAATAACGATAACAGCGGAAGGCTTGGAAGATAAGTGAGTCCATCAACTCCAACGGCATCACTGAGTATAGAACCACGACCTAAAAACTCCTTAATTGTCGTCTGAAAAGTCTGCAACATTAACGTTGCAGCCCGAAACGGGACAGCACATGGAATATGCTGGCAATGTAACACATAGAGAGTAATGGAATGAAACAGCTATACTATATGCATATTTGGCTGGTGGAAAGCTCTATGGTTACTGTTTTGCGTAAAGCCAATTTTCCCTACTCCAAAGGAATAAAATTTATTTAACTATCATGGTGGTTGTTAAACATTGAGAATGGTTGACAGCATTCTCAATCCCAATTAAGCATCATCATTAAACATAACCCAACAAAATTAATTTAGAGTAACATGTTGAGATTCACATGATAATCCAAGTACTAGATACTCAAGATGTCCATAACTGGGGACACGGCTAACCATGATTAGTTTATTACACTCTGTAGAGGTTTGCGCACTTTTCCCCACAAGACTCGATCGCCTCTGTTTGGTTTCTCGCACTACATGGTGTTTGAGAAGACAGATGACCGAGACATAGTCTTTCAGAAGCGCTAGCACCTTACGATCGGGTAGACCGTACCACCTACATCCCCTACATCTGCTAGTCTACCACTGTAAGAGTTCGCACGACTTAGTCAACTATGCTAGAGCCCATAATAGCTTGTGGCTGCACACGGAAGTTTCTAGTATGAATAGTCTCATGATCCCTTTGAGCCTGGATGGCGGTCCAAAAGAAAACAGGCAAGTCCTGGAATACCCAGGTGCCTCAATCCACCCAGATGTGTGTTTAAGTTGCCACCTTAGATAAACCATTAATTAACAATCTCACATCTGTCATGGATATCACTCACCCAATCCACGTCTACTAGCATAGCATGGCATAATAAGCAAACGTAGAAGTAACTCCCAAAGGTTTGATAATAACAGGTAATAGGTACTACCTCATCTACTTCCCATCCCACAATTTAATTAGATCCTAATCATGCAACGTGTGAGGATTGATCTAATGCAGTAAAACTGGGTAGTAGAAAAGTAAGATCAAAGTGTTACTTGCCTTGTTGATGATCCGGGAAACCTAACGATTTGAAGTAACAGGCGGCACACTCCGGGTACTCTATCGCAAACAAACAAACAAGCATACAATAAGTACTCATCTAATGCATAGGTAAAACTCAAATAAGAGATCTAACCAGAAGGTTCAACTTAAGAACTCCGCTTGGCAAAAAGAATCAAATCGAACGAAGCAACAAAAGTCAAACGGCGAAAGAAAACAACTTTGTTCTAGTAATCTAGATGTAAGGCAAATTTTACAGTAGAAAAACTTGTTTAAGTTGGTTAAACGGATAGTGGGTTTCGAGACGAAACTCTAGGCGCTTGAATCGCCTGACTCCGATAAACGAGCGAAAAGTTATACTAAAACGAAAATCGAATCAGGAATCGCGATCAGAAAAATCATGGATTTAATCCGAGAAAAGGAAAAACGACGAACGCTGATTTTTTTCGACGGCACGGAAGTCGAGGCGGCGGCGAACCTCGGCGGCGGGATCCGGCGGCGGCGGCACGGCGGCGCGCGGGCTAGGGTTTGCGGGCGCGGGTGGCTGGGCTCGGCTGGCTTCCCCCCGGCTTATAAAGCCTAGTGGGCCGGGAGTCCGGGTCGGACACGGCCCCTAGGTCGGTTCGCATTTTTTTAAAATTATTCCGCTCGGAAGAAAAATAAAAAGAAATACTAAACGGACTCCAAAAATTCCGAAATAAATTTTCACGGGCTTCTAAAATCAAGCCGCACAAGGTGAATATTTATTTGGGACCTAAATGCAATTTTGAAAAACGCACATTTTTCCTAAATTCAAATAAAACACCGAAAAACTCCGAAATAAAATCTTATTTGATTTTATTATTAAATCCTCAATATTTCTTTACTTTGGGAAAGTCATTTTATTCCCTCTCTCATATTTTTGTAGTAGAAATAATTGATGATAAAATAAATAAAATCAAATGATCCTATTCTCAAAATTTGAGAGAACTCAAAAATGAAAATAGCGAAATCCCCAACTCTCTCTATGGGTCCTTGAGTTGCGTGGAATTTCTAGAATCAACCAAAATGCAAAATAAAATATGATATGCATGATGATCTAATGTATAACATTCCAAATTGAAAATTTGGGATGTTACAGTTTCGATAGGGAACATCCCAGCTTTGGGGACGAAACGATATCAATTGCCTCTTATTGCTTTCAAATTTTTCCTCGTGTCAACATAGAACAACAGGAGTGTTGTGTCCATTTTTGTGATTTTTGGGGGTTCGTTTTAACATTTTTATGCATTAACTGAGTTTTCAATGCATTTATGTGCATAATTCAAATTTGAACTACATGCACATGCTCCAGTGCATATAAATTGGTTGAAAAATCAAATCTGTGTCCTTGGGTGCATGCAAGAAATGAGAATGAATTTCAAACACTAGGGCACCGTTGAATGCCGGCAAAAAGTTGAGATACTTTGTTTTCAAATTCTAGTAAATCTAAAACTCGTCTGAAATTCATGAAACTTGTCATGCTATCATGGAAGGGCACCCGACATGCTGTGGTATTTTTGTGTCCATTTTGAGAGAAGGCGTATGATACGTATCCAACGTATCTATAAATTTTGATTGTTCCATGCTATTATATTATCTGTTTTGGATGTTTAATGGGCTTTATTATGCACTTTTATATTATTTTTGGGACTAACCTATTAACCGAAGGCCCAGTGCAAATTGTTTATTTTTTGCCTATTTTAGTGTTTCGCAGAAAAGGAATATCAGACGGAACGAAACCTTCGCGAGGATCTTTCTTGGAACAAACGCAATCCAGGGGACTTGGAGTGGAGGTCAAGGAAGCAACGAGGCGGCCACGAGTTTGGGCGGCGCACCCCCCACCCTCGTGGGCCCCTCGTAGCTCCACCGACCTACTTCTTTCGCCTATATATACTCTTATACCCTGAAAACATCCAGGGGAGCCACGAAACCACTTCTCCACCGCTGCCACCTTCTGTACCTGTGAGATCCCATCTGGGGACCTTTTCCGGCGATCTGCCGGAGGGGGATTCGATCACGGAGGGATTCTACATCAACACCATAGCCTCTCCGATGATGTGTGAGTAGTTTACCACAGACCTTTGGGTCCATAGTTATTAGCTAGATGGCTTCTTCTCTCTTTTTTTGACTATACACAGTAGGGCAAAACCCCACTGCAATTTTTATATTATTTCAACATAGAGATTCAGCAATACAAAAAGGCTTGAGATAAGCCAAAAAGAAAGAAAGAAAGAAAGAAAGAAAGAAAGAAAGAAAGAAAGAAACTAGCAGCTACTAAAATACAAAAGATTACAGGACAAGGTTGTCAAGCCAGACACAGAAAGCTCTAGCATAGCTCTTCTTTATTCTGAACCTTAGCAAATTGATTTCCTCCAAGAAGATGACTTTCCATCCCTGAATGCTTGGTTGGATGTCTTGAAAAATTAGGTTGTTCCTAGAGATCCAGATGGCCCATGAAGCTAGGATGATGATTTCCATGAAGAAAGGCACATGAAGTTTTAATTTTAGATCAACAAAAGCCTCTAGAACTGACACATTGGCCTGCCTGGTGGGACAAATCATGTCCCAACACTGAGCAGCTAAAGGACATGTCCAAAAGAGATGTTGAAGTGTTTCCTCCTGCTGGCAATTGTTTACAGCACAATTGTAGTTGTCCAAATGAAAAGATTTCCTTCTAAGGAGATTCCTGGTATTGAGTCTGTCATGTAGTAACCTCCAAAAGAACACCTTGTGCTTGGGTTGACAAGAGCTATTCCAAATCCAGTTAAATTGTTGGGGTACTATTTTAACTCCCATCATCAGTTTATATGCCTTTGCAACTGAGAATTGATCATTTCCCCAAATATAGCTCCAGGTATCTGTACATTCCAGATATTCAGAACCCCTCAAAGATATACAAATGTCCTCCATTGCTTCAAATTCTTGGAATGCTTGCACTGTCAATGGTAAATGAAAGAGATCCTCCAGAAATTCAGTGTGAATAATGGTATGCACAGTGGAGTTCCTATTCTTCACAAAAGAAAAGAGATGAGGGAACATGTCCTGAAAGCAAGCTGAGTGCCAGAGATTAGACCAGAAAAATGCACTTTTGCCATCTCCAATGTGGCATCTAGCCATGGATTTGAAATTGTCAATGAGCTTAAAATTTTCTTTCCACCAAAAAGATCCTATCCAACTGTTGCCAGGCAGTAAATCAGCACTGTAATGTGCTTCCCAGATTAAGTTAACCCATGGAATGTTGTGTCTGTTGTAAAACTTGTGCATATTCTTGAGTAACGAAGCTTTGTTTTGGACAAAGATGTCCATCACTCCCAATCCTCCTTGGTCTTTTGGACTACAAACAGTACTCCAGCCACCATGGCAGGCCTATGATCCTCCAAATCAGGGCCTCTCCAGAGGCAATGCCTCAATAATTTAATAGCTTGAGCTTTAATGGTGACAGGTACATCAAGACATCCCATAAGGTAAATCAGCAGAGAGTTGAGCACAGATTTTACCAACAATAGTCTTCCAGCCATGGTCAAAAAAGAAGATAAACCCATAAGTTTCTTCTGTAGTCTTGTGACCAGAGGTAAACATTGCTTAACAGTTGGTTTATGAATACCCAGAGGTGCACCCAAATATTGGATGTGAAAGAATTCCCTTTTACATTGAAAAGTATTAGTCAGAATTTCAACTTTCTCCTCAGGTACATTGAGTGGGATGAGGCTTGATTTAGAGTAGTTAACTTTCAGTCCAGTAGCATCTGCAAAAGTATTGAGGAGTGCTTTGAGGCAGTGTAGTTGTTTGGCATCTGCTTGGAGGAGGACCAAAGTGTCATCTGCATATTGTACTATTGGGAAATCGGGGCAGGAGTTTACTTGCAGAGGTGAAGAAAGTAAACCCATTTGCATGGCCTTGTTCAGGATTAACTGAAGAAGATCTGCAGCAAGCACAAACAGAAGTGGTGATAGAGGGTCTCCTTGTCTCACACCTCTGAGGCAATAGAATTTTTTACCAGGAACACCATTAAGCAATATGGCAGATGAGGCAGAAGTGAACAACATTTTGATCCAGTTAATCCATCTATCCCCAAAGCCTTTAGCTTTTAAAATATCCAGAATTGCCTGATGTTCAATGGTGTCAAAAGCTTTTTCAAAGTCCAATTTTAGCATAATAATCTCTTCCTTGGATTTATGGCACTGATGCAAGTATTCATAAGCCCAACCCAAATAGTCATGGATAGACCTCTCTTTGAGGAAACCATATTGGTTAATGTGGACCAGCTTTAATATGATTTTCTGTAACCTGTTTGCCAACAGTTTAGTGACTAGCTTGAGACAACAATTAAGGAGGGAGATTGGCCTGTAATCATTTTCTGTGAGGGGAGAATTTCCTTTTGGAATAAGAGTAATTAATGAGGTGTTCAAACTTTCCAGAGAGATTTGTCCAGCATGAAAGTCAGAAATGAATTTGAGCACATCTCCTTTAATTATGTCCCACCAAGCTTTAAAAAATCATTATTGAAGCCATCAGGACCAGGTTATTTGTCCATAGGTAATTCTTTGACTATATCATTGATTTCTTCCTCAGAAAAAGTCAATTCTAAGGACTCAAAAAGTGTGGGATCCTGTCTCTGGGGAAACAATGACTCCAAGTCAAAATGCATGAAAGTTTTGTGAGAAGTCCCCATTCTTTTCTCATAAGTATCCCATAGTATAGCAGCTTTCCCAGCATGATCAGATATATCAACTTGATCATCATTTTGCAGGATAGCAATGTGATTGTGCCTGTGATTGAGAGAAGCCTTGGTATGAAAGAATTTGGCGTTTTCATCGCCAACTTTACCCCTTTAATTTTGCCCCTCTGTTGCCAATAGATCTTTTGGTTCCTCAAAAGAACTAGTAGATGTTCTTTGAGGAGAATCCTACAATTCCATTCATAATTATCCAATGCTCTGAACTCCTCAAAAAAGTCCCAAAGAAAAATGAGCTCATTGATTTTAGCAATTTGAGTTTTCAGACAAGATAGAGATCTGGCCCACAACTTCAAAGCTCTCCTTAAATTTTTAAACTTTGCATTCAAACGTTTGACTGAATCAAGATTCCCCACTGGAATATTCCAAGCAGCATGAACCACCTGTTTGAAGTTTGAGTGATGCAACCAATAGTTCTCAAATCTAAAAACTTTTGCTTTTGGGATTGAGGTACCAACTTTGATTACACATGGCAAGTGGTCTAAAATTGGTTTTGCAAGAGGTAGAACCATAGTGTGTGAGAATGTGGTCATCCAAGAAGCTGAAGTGAAAAACCAATCAAGCTTGACCAGTAGAGGATTTTGCTGCATGTTACTCTAGCTGAATTTTCTTCCATGCAGAGGTAGCTCCAGTAAACCCTGATTACTAATTGCTTCATTGAACATAAGCATCTCATTAACATCTCCACCAGGTATGTTTCTGTCTGATGGATCCCTCATGAAATTGAAATCTCCCATAAGAATCCAGTCCACATCATCAGGCATATGAATATTCAAAACCCACTCAATGAACTCAATTTTGTCCTGTGGGTCACAAGGACCATAAATATTGGTGAGAAGCCAGGACTGATTAGAGAGTAAACTTGTGAACTAGATGGAAATTGAAAATCTGTTTTGAGAAAATTACTTCTCCAGCAAAGTGAGAGCCATTCCAAGCTACTAGGAGAACCCCTGAAGCTCCAACAGAAGGAAGGAAAGCAAACTTATTTATTCTATTGGGACAGAAATTTTTTATGTAAGCAGCATCAAAGTTTTCTCTCTTAGTTTCTTGTAAGCACAGAATATTGCAGTCACTCTCATCAATTTTCTACCTTAAAGCCAGCCATTTATCCTGAGAATTCATCCCTCTAATGTTCCAGTTCAGAATGTTCCAACTTCTATTTGTGCTATTCATGGAGACAAATATGTGTACTGCACCAGAGATCAAGCACAAGCACTTGACTCATAATTAAAGTGGAGAAAGATTTACAGAGAGCCTGAACCACAGCATATGACAAAACCAGCAATACATCCAAGTAGCATACATCATAGAGGTTCCATTAAGATAATACTTCTCTAGAGCAAAGAGTTGCTTAAAGTAACAGCACTCCAGGATTACAACATAAAAAGGATTGTCCAAAAGAGCACATGAAGCTCCACCCATACTACCCCCCCAACCACTAGTCCAATGATGTCTAGTAATCATCATGGAGATGTTGGTGTGTTGTCCTCTCCAGAGGCCAAGGGCACCTTGACCAAGTCCTCATAAAGCTTTCTTCTTGGCTTCTTGGCCAGCTTGTCCTCCAGCTCCCCCTCAGCAACCTTACAGAAAGAGGCAGTGAGATTTCTAACAACTGAATTTTGAATGACAGGAGGAATAGCATGACAAGGCAGACAACTATTATTTGAGCAGGAGTTTCTTTTATATCCATCATTCACTTTTTTAATTCTGTCACTTCTCCTTACCTTAGTTTCCACTAGGGGAGTGTTACCACTCCTTCTCTTCCTGAGGTTGTCAGTGCCAAAAGGCTGCAGAAGAGCCTGGGACTCCAAATCTTTCATGTTGGGAGCCACCTCAACATTCTCCTTGCCCTTATCCTTTGCAAGTTGTTCCTCCAGGGCAATGGCCTGACAAATAGGAGCATGTGAAGCAGGCCATTTATCAGGTATATGAAACAGTATAGCTTGTTCCATGTTCTCAACAGCAGAGAAAAGTTCCCACATCCCAGACTTAAGCATATTCACAGTCCAGTCAAACTTATCAGGAGTCAAGAGAAGATGGATAATGAAATTAAACCAACTTACAGGAATGTTGGCAGAAAATGAGCTTTTCTTATCCACAGACTGCTCTTGAAAGTGCTTCTTCCACAGCAAGAGACCTTCTTCAGATACAAGATTATCACTATTAGCAGTTGCAGCAAGCTGAATACATTTCAAACCTAGAAGGGAGGGTGCCATGCTGAAATGCTCATTAACTTGATTTACCCATTTACCTTGCAGACCAGATTGAAGATTCTCAATGCTTGTGACAGGCTCAAGCCCTCCTCTGAATGTATTGATATGAGAAGGACTTGACTGAAAGACCTGGTCCATAGAACCACCAACAGTAGCAGCCAAACCAGACTTAGAACCTGGCACAGGATCACTTTGAGGAAAGACGGAAGGCAAACTAGTCTCCCTAGCAGAACTCATTTGCAGAACATTGGAGTTAGGGCCCAAAACTTGAACTTCAAAGCTAGCAGCTACCTCTGCACCCCCAGTAGGACTATTAGCATCCAAATGTTGCAGCTGGTTTGCAACCACTTGAACAGGAAGAGCTACAGCTTCAATTGCTGCAACCTCATTTTGCTCAGGCAACACATTGGGCTCCTCATCATCAGATAGGTATGCTTGAATGATGTTCTGAAGTCCATTTGCAACCACATTGGCAGGAGGAGGCAGAGCAACATGTTTAATATCTATGGGAAACACATTCCCAGCAAGCACAGGTGGCAGAGATATGTTGGAATTAACTCCTTCAGAGAAAGACATGTCTGAAGAAAGGCTGCTGTTACTAAAAGCAGGCAGTAAGTCCTCACCATCTGCCCAAGCCATCTCCTCTTGTTGCACAACATCCAGAATGTCGTCAAGGGGTGCATGCAAGTTGTCCTGCTGTGGAATGTTCCAGTTTTCCTCTTGCTCCCAATTGTCCTCCTGCTGAACATTTAAATTGTTGTTGTTGAGTGCAGCATTGTGAAAACCAGCACCAGGCTCAGCATTCTCTGGCAAGGGGTGTGGGTCCACGTTGTCTGGTGGAATTGGGTCTTCATCTGCTGGACCCCCACCAAGAAGCTCACTAGCCAACACTTCAATGGAAGAGGACCAACCATCCTCTTCAAACTCATCTCCTTCTAACCATCTCATGCTCTTGGGAATTATATCCAAGTTCATAACACGAGCCTTGACCACAATACAGCCCATGTGGTCATCCTCCTTGTCCAGGAGATCATGCGACCAAACTTACTAACAGCACAGGCCAAATCTTCAGTATTTCGAAAATCAAACGGAACTCCGGTCAGCAGCAACCAAACTGTCCTATTGAAATGCACCCTCCTATGATTCCTTCCCTCATCATGCTTCACAAAAGAGATGAAAACGTCACCAAATTCATGCGGGCTATCCAGCACCAGCTTGTCCCTATCTCTAACCCTTGCCAGTCGCACATATGCCTCTCCAAATGGGCAATGCTGGATGTCTCTCAACCCTAACTGCCTATGCTCAACAATAAATTCTTCGAGAACATCTCTTACATTGGGGAAAGGTGCATCAGCAGGGAGAGGATGGATGGTTGCAATAGCCCAGTCTTCGTGGCGATGAGGACGATGCGGGAGCACCACCCGAGCCACCCCATTGCGGCCTGCAAGCTTCTAGATGGCAAACCCATGCGGCACAAATGGTCGCGGGTCGATCGGAATGTTGGCCATCGGAGAAGCCGCAGAGGCACACACTGTCACCAGCGAGCAGGAGGTGACAGGAGCAGAGTTTGGGAACTGTGGTGAAGCAGAGGCTGACTGTGGAGAAGTTGAGGAGGCAAGTGCCAATCGAGGCTGGAAATTAGGAAAAGATCCTGTAGCGAGCTCGCTAAAAGAGGAAACCACCGGAGGGTCGCGGGCTGGGCCAACTGACTCCATGTTCCAGGCTGCAACAGGTGGGCTGGCAAACGTAGCAAACCGTAGAAATGGGAAAAGCCCAGGTAGCCGTTGGACGTGACACTCCCTGGCAAAGTGGCCCATTAAACCACCTGAATAGCATTTAAGCGATCCATTTGAAAAACCCTGATTGCTGCCCTGAGAAACCACAACGTTAACCTCTCCTGAGGTATTAAGATTCTGCATTGAAGATGCATTATTGACGGAGACCACGTTATTGCTAGAACTCGGAAGATTCGCAAGACGAGCAAAGACCGATGGCCGGAGTTGATCGCCGGAGTTAGAGGATGTGGCAACAGTTCGAGCACGGGGACCACTAGTAACCAAGGTCCAAGAAGATTCCTCCTCACGATAAAAAAGTTGTTCTTCACGCAACCAGTTGGGGCCTCCAAAACCCCAAAGATTAAACACTAATTCGAAATCCTTTTCAACCACGCGGCCATGATTATAGATTTCAAAACCCACAGCTTTTGATGCAACCGAAAACTTGAAGGATCTGTCCTTGAGATGATGAACATGAAAACCTTGTGGATAACCACCAAAGCAAGATTGAAGTGTGATGCTAAGCGTTTGACAGTCCAACCGAAAGCGAGCACGACAGAAGGAAACCACCAAAGTAAACTCCCGTTGGCGAAAACCAGGAGAGAAAACCACTAGATGACCAAACTTCTCCCTCATAGAACACTGAAAATCTTTACCTCTTGCAAAGTTGAGAGAAGGAGGATCCATGGCCATTTCCTCGACTCCAGCTCCAAAAACAGAGAAACTAAAGAGGGTGGTGGCTGCCACAGCCGGAGTGGAAGGTGGCAGGAAAAGAGGTGGCCGCCGGGGCCGGAGTGGCCACCGGCGGGAGGGGTGGCCGCAGTGGTTCTCTCTCTTTGGTTCGCAATACAAAGTTCTCCTCGATGTTGTTGGAGATCTATTCGATGTAATACTTTTTGTGGTGTGTTTGCCGAGATTCGATGAATTGTGGGTTTATGATCAAGTTTATCTATGAACAATATTTGATTCTTCTCTGAATTCTTATATGCATGATTTGATATCTTTGCAAGTCTCTTCGAATTATCAGTTTGGTTTGGCCTACTAGATTGATCTTTCTTGCAATGGGAGAAGTGCTTAGCTTTGGGTTCAATCTTGTGGTGCTCGATCCCAGTAATAGAAAGGGAACTAACATGTATTGTATTGTTGCCACCAAGGATTAAAAAGATGGGTTTTATATCATATTGCTTGAGTTTATCCTTCTACATCATGTCATATTACCTAATGTGTTACTCTGTTCTTATGAACTTAATACTCTAGATGCATGCTGGATAGCGGTCGATGTGTGGAGTAATAGTAGTAGATGCAGAATCGTTTCGGTCTACTTGACACGGACGTGATGCCTATGTTTATGATCATGCCTATATATTCTCATAACTATGCGCTTTTCTATCAATTGCTCGGCAGTAATTTGTTCACCCACTGTAATATATGGTATCTTGAGAGAAGCCACTAGTGAAACCTATGGCCCCCGGGTCTACTTTACATCATATAAGTTTCCGATCTACAATTCTAGTTTACTATTTATTTTATTTTGTAATCTTTACTTTTCAATCTATACAACAAAAATACCAAAAATATTTGTCTTATTATCTTTATCAGATCTCACTTTCGTAAGTGACAGTGAAGGGATTGACAACCCCTTTATCACGTTGGTTGCGAGGTTCTTGTTTGTTTGTGCAGGTACTAGGCGATTTGCGTGTAGTCTCCTACTGGATTGATACCTTGGTTCTCAAAAACTGAGGGAAATACTTACGCTACTTTGCTGCATCACCCGTTCCTCTTCAAGGGAAAACCAACACATGCTCAAGAGGTAGCAGCGCACTCAAATAATGACAGCCAACAAAGGCATTTTGAAAAAATAGCTACCACTTTAATATCTCAAACGTTTGTATAGTTTAAACCGTGTGCGTTCTGTTAACCATTCACATGACACCACGTGTCTTGGTTTTAATGGCTATAGGAGGTGCCCTGTGGACAGTTGCTCGACTGAACGGGAGGCGTGCGAGCGCAGTCTAGTGCGTAGGCTCATCGGGAAGCGTACAAGCTATTCAATGCAGGATCTGTGCATCTCTTCAACGCAAATGGTTCAGATTACGGTATGCAAATTAAAGCCAGACTTCGGCGCTAAGCCAAGAGACACTGCGATTTGTCAAAATATGCAGCTAAAAATCAATAGCACTATCTATTTTTTGCAACTAAAATTCAGTAATTAAGCATAGATTGCATTCATACTAGAGATTAAGCAGTCTTTCTCACCAGGAAGCGAGACAGCCTTGGACCGCCGCCCGCCTCGCTCCCACTGGTCTATATTAATGGCGCCTTCGAGCGGCTGCACCCCCCATCCTCGCCACACACACAATTCCTCTCTCTCCGCCCGCATCCTCGACGCTGCTCTCAGTCCTCAAAGCCGTCAGTGTACGAGGATGTCGCTGAAGCTCCCCATCGGAGGGAGTGGCGACGCTGGGGCTACTGAAGCACCGGAGCACGGCGTGAATATGGAGACAGAGGTTTCCGTCACCGCCGACGAGGTGGAGAACGAGGCTGCCAACAAGCGGAGGCTGGCCGAGAAAGAACCGCAACCGACTCCAGCAGGCCTAGACTTCATCAACAACCTCCCCGATGATATGTTGATAGTCATCATATCCCTCCTCCCAATCAAATATCAGGAGAGGACAGTCGCCCTTTCCCGGCGGTGGCGCATCCTATGGCTCCGCACCCCTGTCGACCTCCTCGACGCCCACAAGCTCTGCCATGGCTATCGCCAAAGCTTGGATGCGTTCTCCCAGATCCTCGGTAGTCACGATGGCCCAATCAAAGGCCTTATCACAGGCAAGTTCCGTTCCAATGGCAAGGACCAAGCCAAGCTTGACGAGTGCCTCCGATCCCCCTCCATAGATAAGCTCAAGAAGCTAAGTTATAATGATGGGCATATGCGCTTGCTGCCAACGTCTGCGCTCCGCTTCGCGCCCATGCTACACGTTGCCAAGTTCATGAACTGCCATCCCCCCTTAATGACGCGCCCGCTCTTTTTCTACCACGACTGAAGCACCTTGAGCTCGTCACCGTCCGCATCCCAAAGGATGACATGGAGCGCGTGCTCCGTGGCTGTACTGCACTCGAGTTCCTTCGTCTTCAGGCGATGAATTGGTCGAGTACCTTGCACATCACCTCCAGGACTCTCCAAACTATTTATGTGTGTTGCTGGTGCTGCAACGAGAGATCACAAAAGGTGGACCACAATATGCTCATCTAGGACACACCTTCACTTGAGAGATTACTTGTAGTTGATCAAAAAGGTCGAACAAGAATCAATGTCATTTCTACGCCGAAATTGAAAGTGGTGGGCTACTCGTCTGTCAAATACTACAACTTTCAGGTACAACATTCGCCTTATATACCTCTCCTTCTTGATATCAACGTTATTTCTAGTTTTGAAGATGTATGTTCGTATGTCATCCAACAAAGCTTCACCCAGACTCTAGGCACAGTGAAGGTCTTGGCACTAGAATCTGTCGGCCCCAACCTGGACCAAGTTGTCAGTTGACTGAGGTGCTTTCCGTGCCTGAAGAAGTTGTATATCGAGGTGATGTTCCTTTCCTGTTAAATGTTAACCATAAGGGAGGTCAATTTTTTTGCACCTTTTCCCAAGTTTACAATGATAATGTACTATGATTTCTGAAGAAATTTTGGAGGATTTTAGGACATACACCCCCACCCCATATTGGTTGCTTCATTCATATGGTTACAATCGTCCATAAGCATTTCTCCTTTGGATTCATCTGTGCTAGTTTTCTTAGGATATTTTCATCCAATCCAACCTCTTGTGAAGAAGGCTACATGTTTCTAGACTGTAATCAAATGCCCATGTTAATCATGCCAGATCGAAGATGGCACGTTGGTGCATTTTACAAATCCTGCAAACCAAATGGGCGTGTAGCAGTGTTCAAAACTGCATGTAGGCACTAACACGTTCTCTTCTTTTGCAAATAATAATAGGCCCGGAGGTGGATAATGTTTATAACGACAATCACGTCGAATGCCTGGATCCACATCTCTCAAATATTACTTTGAACTCCTACCTAGGGACCTTACCGGAGATTACACTCGCCAGGTTCTTTCTTGCCAGAGCAAAGGTGCTGAGGGTATTGAGGTTGAACACGCATTTAATTAGGAAAGATCAATTGTATGATTATCAGAGCCGGCAGGTACTTCGGAATGGAAGTGCCTCCAAAAATGCCAAACTTCGTATTGGAAGAGCATATGGCAAAGCAATTGGAAGTTGTTGTGTCAAACCCATACATGACTTGTCAGCGGCTGATCCCTTTTCAGAAATGACGCAGCTTGCAATGTTTGAATTTGGGCCTTGTAATATTTGAATTTAAACCTTGCAATATTTATGGTATTTGTTATATCGAACCATTTATGTTCTCTTGTCTCAACGCAAATAGTTCATCCGGGTGAACCGCATGTCGTACATCACACACACCTTGATCTGGCTGACCGTTTATTTTGTGTTGCCTAATCACAAACAGTTCATCTAAGTGAACTGTATGATGTACATCGCACACACCTTAATCTGGCTGACCGTTTCTTTTGTGTTGCCTAATCACAAACAGTTCATCCGAGTGAAGCGTATGTTGTACATTGCACACACCTTCATCTGGCTGCCCGTTTCTTTTGTTCCTGAAAATGGCTAATTGAACTGAACAGTATGCCCTGAATCGCACACGCAACTAAAATCTGAACCATGTTTGATGTATCCATCATCGCAAATGTTTTGCGCCTTTTTGACAGTTTTTTACACCACCGTTTGCGATTATTGCATCGCACATAGTTTCGTCGAAGGGTCTCTGATCGTAGTGTCGCGTTAGCAGCATCATGCAGCTGTGAGAGGCTTACTAGGGACACTGTGTTTTGTCTATGTATCCACACATGTATCAAGTTTCTGGTTAATACAATTGTAGCATGAATAATAAACATTTATCATGCTATAGGGAAACATAAATAACAACTTTATTATTGCCGCTAGGGCATATTTCCTTCACTCCCCAATTCGGCCTCCCCCTTTCCTTATTTCCGGTGGGGGGAGGGAAGAGGAAGGAGAGAAGGAAAGGGGGGCGAACCCCCTATTTCCCTTCTCCAATTCGGCCTCCTTCCTTGGGGGGCACCCCTTGTGGGATGGTGTGCTCCCCTCCTATGGCCCATATCTTTCCCCCGGGGGTTCCGGTAACCCCCTCGGTACTCCGATAAATACCCTATACTATCCAGAACACTTCTGGTGTCTGAATACTATCATCCTATATATTAATCTTTACCTCTCGACCATTTCGACACTCCTTGTCATGTCCGTGATCTCATCCGGGACTCCGAACAACATTCAGTAACCAAATCACATAACTCACATAGTACTAAATCGTCATCAAACGTTAAGTGTGCGGACCCTATGGGTTCGAGAACTATCTAGACATGACTGGGACACCTCTCCGGTCAATAACCAATAGCGGAACCTGGATGCTCATATTGGCTCCTACATATTCTAAGAAGATCTTTATCGGTCGAACTGTTATGAGAACATACGTAATTCCCTTTGTCACTGGTATGTTACTTGCCCGAGATTCGATCATCGGTATCTTCATCCCTAGTTCAATCTCGTCACCGACAAGTCTCTTTACTCGTTCCATAATACATCAACCCGAAACTAACTCATTACTCACTTTGCTTGCAAGGCTTCTTATGATGTGTATTGCCGAGAGGGCCCAGAGATACCTCTTTGATACTCGGAGTGACAAATCCTGATCTCGATCTATGCCAACCCAGACAACACCTTCGGAGATACCTGTAGAGCATCTTTATAATCACCCAGTTGCGTTGTGACGTTTGATAGCACGCAAGGTATTCCTCCCGTATCCGAGAGTTGCATAATCTCATAGTCGAAGGAATATGTATTTGACATGAAGAAAGCAATAGCAATAAAACTGAACAATTAATATGCTAAGCTAACGGATGGGTCATGTCCATCACATCATTATATCATTCTCCTAATGATGTGATCCCGTTATCAAATGACAACTCATGTCCATGGTTAGGAAACCTTAACCATCTTTGATCAACGAGCTAGTCAAGTAGAGGCTCACTAGGAACACAATGTTTGTCTATGAATAATAATCATTTATCATGAATAAGGAAATATGAAATAATAACTTTATTATTGCCTCTAGGGAATATTTCTTCCAGTCTCCCACTTGCCCTAGAGTCAATAATCTAGATTACATTGCAATGATTCCAACACCCATGGAGTCTTGGTGCTGATCATGTTTTGCTCGTGGAAGAGGCTTAGTCAACGGGCCTACTACATTCAGATATGTATGTATTTTGCAAATCTCTATGTCTCCCTCCTTGACTTGATCACGGATGGAGTTGAAGCGTCTCTTGATGTGTTTGGTTCTCTTGTGAAATTTGAATTCCTTTGCTAAGGCAATTGCTCCAGTATTGTCACAAAAGATTTTCATTGGACCCGATGCACTAGGTATTACACCTAGATTGGATATGAACTCCTTCATCCAGACTCCTTCATTTGCTGCTTCCGAAGCAGCTATGTACTCCACTTCACATGTAGATGCCGCCACGACGCTCTGCTTGGAACTGCACCAACTGACAGCTCCACCATTCAATATAAATACGTATCTGGCTTGTGACTTAGAGTCATCTGGATCAGTATCAAAGCTAGCATTGACGTAACCATTTATGATGAGCTCTTTGTCACCTCCATAAACGAGAAACATATCCTTAGTCCTTTTCAGGTACTTCAGGATGTTCTTGACCGCTGTCCAGTGATCCACTCCTGGATTACTTTGGTACCTCCCTACTAAACTTATAGCAAGGCACACATCAGGTCTGGTACATATCATAGCATACATGATAGAACCTATGGCTGAGTGATATGTCTCTGTCGTATCTATAATTTTTGATTGTTCCATGCCAATATTCTACAACTTTCATATACTTTTGGCAACTTTTTATATTATTTTTGGGACTAACATATTGATCCAGTGCCCAGTGCCAGTTCCTGTCTGTTGCATGTTTTATGTTTCGCAGAATATACATATCAAACGGAATCCAAAAGGGATAAAAACGTATGGAGCTTATTTTTGGAATATTTGGAAAATCTGGGAGAAAGATCAACGTGAAACGGTGTCCGAGGTGGGCACAAGGTAGGGGGCGTGCCCCACCCCTCTGGGCGCGCCCCTGACCCTCGTGGTCCACCCGTCAGGCGGTTGATGCCCTTCTTCGGCTGCAAGAAAGCTAATTTTTGGTTAAAAAATCACGGCGAAGGTTTTGGTCCAATCAGAGTTACGGATCTCCATATATATATATATATATATATATATATATATATATATATATGAAACGGTGAAAGGGCAGCAGACCAGAACGCGGAAACAGAGAGAGACAGATCCAATCTCGAAGGGGCTCTCGCCCCTCCCATGCCATGGAGGCCAAGGACCAGAGGGGAAACCCTTCTCCCATCTAGGGAGGAGGTCAAGGAAGAATAAGACGAAGGGGCCCCCTCTCCCCTTCTCTTCCGGTGGCGCCGGAACGCTGCCGTGGCCATCATCATCATCACCGCGATCTACATCAACACCTCCGCCGTCTTCACCAACATCTCCATCACCTTCCCCCTCTATCTGCAGCGGTCCACTCTCCTGCAACCCGTTGTACCCTCTACTTGAACATGGTGCTTTATGCTTCATATTATTATCCAATGATGTGTTGCCATCCTATGATGTCTGAGTAGATTTTCGTTGTCCTACCGGTGGTTGATGAATTGCTATGATTGATTTAATCTGCTTGTGGTTATGTTGCTGTCCTTTGGTGCCCATCATATGAGTGTGCGCGTGGATCACACCATAGGGTTAGTTGTATGTTGATAGGACTATGTATTGGAGGGCAAGGGTGACAGAAGCTTCAGCCTAACATAGAAATTGATGCATACGGGATTGAAGGGGGACCAATATATCTTAATGCTATGGTTGGGCTTTACCTTAATGAATGTTAGTAGTTGCGGATGCTTGCTAATAGTTCCACTCATAAGTGCATAGAATTCCAAGTCAGGGATGACATGCTAGCAGTGGCCTCTCCCACAAAATACTTGCTATCGGTCTAGTAAAGTAGTCAATTGCTTAGGGACAATTTCACAACTCCTACCACCACTTTTCCACACTCTCTATATTTACTTTATTGCTTCTTTACTTACAACAGCCCTTAGCTTTTATTCATGTGCTCTTTATTGTCTTGCAAACCTATCCAGCAACACCTACAAAGTACTTCTAGTTTCATACTTGTTCTAGGTAAAGCGAACGTCAAGCGTGCGTAGAGTTGTATCGGTGGTCGATAGAACTTGAGGGAATATTTGTTCTGCCTTTAGCTCCTCATTGGGTTCGACACTCTTACTTATCAAAAACTGTTGCGATCCCCTATACTTGTGGGTTATCAAGACCTTTTTCTGGCGCCGTTGCTGGGGAGCAATAGCGTGGGGTGAATATTATCGTGTATGCTTGTTTGCTTTATCACTAACTAATTTTTATCTACCGTTCTTAGTTGTTTTCTATCTTTAGTTATGGGTAGGAAACGCAGAATACCAAAAAAAATAGTTGTACCTACTAAACCAACGGTTGAAGAACCACTCAAAATCTATCACACTGCTGAAGCTTATTACTTGGATCATCTTCGATCCCTATGTGCTCGTGCTGAAACCCCAACTAGCTTAGTTGAGGGCAAATCTTTAGATGAGCATGCTTGTTATGTGCGACACCGAATATCTGAAAAAGGGAAAAAAATTACTGGGTCAAATTCATCGTTTGCAATGTTATGCTTGGAATTTATGCGAAATATATGATATTACTTGTTGTTCTGAAAACCCTAAGGAACACCTTCCCTATTAATGTGAGTTTAGTGATAATGGAATAGTATCTTCGTATGCTAAGGGTGTTTATAGTTACTATGATGTTCAACAAATTGAAGAATTTGTTGCTTTTAAGGGTGCTTATGAAATTGCTTCTTTGATTGAAACGTATGATGCCACTCTTTACAAATCTGAAATTTTTGCCATACTTAAATATTGCTATGATAATTATGCTTCTAATGCATATGTTGAACCATATATTGAGGACTACCCCATTGTCCAAGAAGAGACTAATATTTTGCAGGAGTCTATGGAAGAAGAAATTGATGAAACTGTGAGCTCATTGGGTGAAAAAGATGAGGAGGAGAGCGAAGAACAAAAGGAGGAAGAGCAGATTAGTTACCCGTGCCCACCTTCTAATGAGAGTAACTCTTCAACTCATACATTGTTTAATTTCCCTTCGTGCTTACCGAAGGATGATTGCTATGATGATTGTTATGATCCCGTTGATTCTCTTGAAATATCCCTTTTTGATGATGCTTGCTATGCTTGTGGCCAAGATGCCAATATGAATTATGCTTATGGAGATGCACTTGCTATAGTTCCTTATGTTAAACATGAAATTGTTGCTATTGCACCCACGCATGATAGTCCTATTATATTTTTGAATTCTCCTGACTACACTATATCGGAGAAGTTTGCACTTATTAAGGATTATATTGATGGGTTGTCTTTTATCATTACACAAGATGATTTTGATAGATATAATATGCATGTGCTTGCTGCTCCTACTTGCAATTATTATGAGAGAGGAACTATATCTCCACCTCTCTATGTTTCCCACACGATAAAATTGCAAGAAACTGTTTATACTATGCATTGGCCTTTACTTTGTGTGCATGAATTGTTCTTTTATGACATGCCGATGCATAGGAAGAGAGTTAGACTTCGTCATTACTTTATATGTGTTTCTTTGTGCTCACTACTAAATGCCAAATCATTGCTAATTAAAATTGGCTTTGATATACCTTGGGATCCGAGTGGATTCACTACTTGAGCACTATATGCCTAGCTTAATGGCTTTAAAGAAAGCGATGCCAGGGAGACAACCCGGAAGTTTTAGGGAGTCATTTATTTCTGTTGAGTGCTTTCACATAGTTTAAAAACAACAAAAATAAAGAGGGGAACCCAAAACTTTTTCAAAAAGGAAAGTGAAAGTGAGAAAGACAAGCATTGTTGAAGTGGGAGAGCTCCTTGAACTTTGTTCGTGCTCACGAAAACTTTGTGAATCTTGATTACAGAAAATTTTCAATAAAAATGATTATCCCCTTGTAAAATTCCATTGTATTATAAAAATAATGTGCTAAGGTTTGCCTTTAGGATGTTTACAAAGCTTGTTGGTGTGTACGGTGCAGAACAGAAACTTTGGCTGTAGTGCGCGATTTTACATTTTTAGCTGGAACGTCAAATGGTTCTGATTCTTTTTTCACTGTCTTTCTATACAAATTTTTTATTTTTCATAATTTTGGCAGAATTGTTCCAGCATCAGAAGTATGGTGAATGTTCAGATTATTACAGACTGTTCTGTTTTAGACAGATTCTGTTTTTGATGCATAGTTTGCTTGTTTTGATGAAACTATCGATTCATATCAGTGGATTAAGCCATGAAAAAGTTATATTACAGTAGACACAATGCAAAAACAAAATATGAATTGGTTTGCAACAGTACTTAGAGTAGTGATTTGCTTTATTATACTAACGGATCTTACCGAGTTTTCTGTTGAAGTTTTGTGTGGATGAAGTGTTCGATGATCGAGAAGGTCTCGATTAGAGAAGAAGGAAGAGAGGCAAGAGCTCAAGCTTGGGGATGCCCAAGGCACCCCAAGTAAATATTCAAGGAGACTCAAGTTTCTAAGCTTGGGGATGCCCCGGAAGGCATCCCCTCTTTCTTCAACAAGTATCGGTATGTTTTCGGATTCGTTTCGTTCATGCGATATGTGCAATCTTGGAGCGTCTTTTGCATTTAGTTTTCATTTTTATTTTATGCACCATGCTGGTACGAGATAGTCCTTGGTTTATTTATAGAATGCTCTATGCACTTCACTTATATCTTTTGAGTATGTCTTTATAGAATGCTTCATGTGCTTCACTTATATCATTTGAAGTTTGGATTGCCTGTTTCTCTTCACTTAGACAACCGCCATTTGTAGATTGCTCTTTTGCTTCACTTATATTTGTTAGAGCATGGGCACATCTTTTGTAGAAAGAATTAAACTCTCTTGCTTCACTTATATCTATTTAGAGAGATGACAGGAACTGGTCATTCACATGGTTAGTCATAAAATCCTACATAAAACTTGTAGATCACTGGATATGATATGCTTGATTCCTTGCAATAGTTTTGCGATATAAAGATGGTGATATTAAAGTCATGCTAGTGGGTAGTTGTGGATTAGTAGAAATACTTGTGTTGAGGTTTTTGATTCCCGTAGCATGCACGTATGGTGAACCGTTATGTAACGAAGTCGGAGCATGAGGTATTTTTGATTGTCTTCCTTATGAGTGGCGGTCGGGGACGAGCGATGGTCTTTTCCTACCAATCTCTCCCCCTAGGGGCATGCGTAGTAGTACTTTGCTTCGAGGGCTAATAAACTTTTGCAATAAGTATGTGAGTTCTTTATGTCTAATGTTGAGTCCATGGATTATACGCACTCTCACCCTTCCACCATCGCTAGCCTCTCTAGTACCGCGCAACTTTCGCCGGTACCATATACCTTCCTCAAAACAGCCACCAAACCTACCTATTATGGCATTTCCATAGCCATTCCAAGATATATTGCCATGCAACTTCCATCATCATCATATACATGACTTGAGCATTCATTGTCATATTGCTTTGCATGATCGTAAGATAGCCAACATGATGTTTTCATGGCTTGTCCATTTTTTGATGTCATTGCTACGCTAGATCATTGCACATCCCGGTACACCGCCGGAGGCATTCATCTAGAGTCATATCTTTGTTCTAGTATCAAGTTGTAATATCAAGTTGTAAGTAAATAAAAGTGTGATGATCATCATTATTAGAGCATTGCCCCAAGAAAAAAAGGGAGAGGCCGGAGAAGCCTAAAAAAGGGGCCAAAGAAGCCCACACACACAAAGAAGGGGCAATGTTACTATCCTTTTACCACACTTGTGCTTCAAAGTAGCACCATGTTCTTCATATAGAGAGTCTCTTGAGTTATCACTTTCATATACTAGTGGGAATTTTCATTATAGAACTTGGCTTGTATATTCCAACGATGGGCTTCCTTAAATGCCATAGGTCTTCATGAGCAAGCAAGTTGGATGCACACCCACTTAGTTTCAGTTTGAGCTTTCATTTACTTATAGCTCTAGTGCATCCGTTGCATGGCAATCCCTACTCACTCACATTGATATCTATTGATGGGCATCTCCATAGCCCGTTGATACGCCTAGTTGATGTGAGACTATCTTCTCCCTTTTGTCTTCTCCACAACCACCATTCTATTCCACCTATAGTGCTATATCCATGGCTCACGCTCATGTATTGCGTGAGGGTTGAAAATGCTGAAGCACGTTAAAAAGTATGAACCAATTGCTCGGCTTGTCATCGGGGTTGTGCATGATGTGAATATTTTGTGTGGTGAAGATGGAGCATAGCCAGACTATATGATTTTGTAGGGATAACTTTCCTTGGCCTTGTTATTTTGAAAAGACATGATTGCTTTTTTAGTGGGCTTGAAGTATTATTGTTTTTATGTCAAATGATAGACTATTGCTTTGAATCACTCTTGTCTTAATATTCATGCCATGATTAGATACGTGATCAAGATTATGCTAGGTAGCATTCCACATCAAAAATTATCTTTTTTATCATTTACCTACTCGAGGACAAGCAGGAATTAAGCTTGGGGATGCTGATACGTCTCCGTCGTAACTATAATTTTTTATTGTTCCATGCCAATATTCTACAATGTGCATATACTTTTGGCAACTTTTTATATTATTTTTGGGACTAACATATTGATCAAGTGCCCAGTGCCAGTTCCTGTCTGTTGCATGTTTTATGTTTCACAGAATATCCATATCAAACGGAATCCAAACAGGATAAAAACGGACGGAGCTTATTTTTGGAATATTTGGTAAATCTGGGAGAAAGATCAACGTGAAACGGTGTCCGAGGTAGGGGGCGTGCCCCACCCCCCTGGGCGTGCCCCTGGCCCTCGTGGTCCACCAGTAAGGTGGTTGATGCCCTTCTCCGACCGCAAGAAAGCTATTTTTTGGTTAAAAAAATCACGGCGAAGGTTTCGGTCCAATCGGAGTTACGGATCTCCATATATGTACGAAACGGTGAAAGGGCAGCAGACCAGAATGCAGAAACAGAGAGAGACAGAGAGACATATCCAATCTTGGAGGGGCGATGCCATGGAGGCCAAGGACCAGAGGGGAAACCCTTCTCCCATCTAGGGACGAGGTCAAGGAAGAAGAAGACGAAGGGGCCCCCTCTCCCTTCTCTTCCGGTGGCCATCATCATCATCACCGCGATCTACATCAACACCTCCGCCGTCTTCACCAACATCTCCATCACCTTCCCCCTCTATCTACAATGGTCCACTCTCCCGCAACCCGATGTACCCTCTACTTGAACATGGTGCTTTATGCTTCATATTATTATCCAATGATGTGTTGCCATCCTATGATGTCTGAGTAGATTTTCGTTGTCCTACCGATGGTTGATGAATTGCTATGATTTATTTAATTTGCTTGTGGTTATGTTGCTGTCCTTTGGTGCCTATCATATGAGCGCGCGCGTGGATCACACCATAGGGTTAGTTGTATGTTGATAGGACTATGTATTGGACGGCAAGGGTGACAGAAGCTTCAGCCTAGCATAGAAATTGATGCATATGGGATTGAAGGGGGGCCAATATATCTTAATGCTATGGTTGAGTTTTACCTTAATGAATGTTAGTAGTTGCGGATGCTTGCTAATAGTTCCAATCGTAAGTGCATATAATTCCAAGTCAGGGATGACATGCTAGCAGTGGCCTCTCCCACAAAATACTTGCTATCGGTCTAGTAAATTAGTCAATTGCTTAGGGACAATTTCGCAACTCCTACCACCACTTTTCCACACTCGCTATATTTACTTTATTGCTTCTTTACTTACAACAGCCCTTAGCTTTTATATATGTCCTCTTTATTATCTTGCAAACCTATCCAACAACACCTACAAAGTACTTCTAGTTTCATACTTGTTCTAGGTAAAGCGAACGTCAAGCGTGCATAGAGTTGTATCGGTGGTCGATAGAACTTGAGGGAATATTTGTTCTGCCTTTAGCTCCTCGTTGGGTTTGACACTCTTACTTATCAAAAACTATTGTGATCCCCTATACTTGTGAGTTATCAAGATTGAGGCATAGGGAATGACTTTCATTTTCTCTCTATCTTCTACAGTGGTCGGGCATTGAGTCTGACTCAACTTCACACCTTGTAACACAGGCAAGAACCATTTCTTTGACTGATCCATTTTGAACTTCTTCAAAACTTTATCAAGGTGCGCGCACTGTGAAAGTCCTATTAAGCTTCTTGATCTATCTCTATAGATCTTGATGCCTAATATATAAGCAGCTTCACCGAGGTCTTTCATTGAAAAACATTTATTCAAGTATCCTTTTATGCTATCCAGAAATTCTATATCATTTCCAATCAACAATATGCCATCCACATATAATATTAGAAATGCTACAGAGCTCCCACTCACTTTCTTGTAAATACAGGCTTCTCCGAAAGTCTATAGAAAACCATATGATTTGATCACCTCATCAAAGCGTATATTCCAACTCCGAGATGCTTGCACCAGTCCATAGATGGATCGCTGGAGCTTGCACACTTTTTTAGCACCTTTAGGATCGAAAAAACCTTCTGGTTGCATCATATAAAAATCTTCTTTAAGAAATCCATTAGGGAATGCAGTTTTGACGTCAAATTGCCAGATTTCATAATCATAAAATGCGTTAATTGTTAACATGATTCGGACAGACTTAAGCATCGCTACGGGTGACAAAGTCTCATCATAGTCAACTCCTTGAACTTGTCGAAAACCTTTTGTGACAAGTCAAGCTTTGTAGACAGTAACATTACCATTAGCCTCAGTCTTCTTTTGAAGATCCATTTATTATCTATGGCTCGCCGATCATCGGGCAAGTCCACCAAAGTCCACACTTTGTTCTCATACATGGATCCTATCTTAGCTTTCATGGCCTCAAGGCATTTACCGAAATCTAGGCTCATCATAGCTTCTTCATAGTTCGTAGGTTCATCATGGTCTAGTAACACGACTTCTAGACTAGGATTACCGTACCACTCTGATGCGGATCATGGTCTGGTTGACCTACGAGGTTCAGCGGTAACTTGATTTGAAGTTTCATGATTACTATCATCAGCTTGCTCTCTAGTTGGTGTAGGCATCACAGGAATGGTTTTCTGTGATGAGCTATCAGGGAGTCCTAGATTAGGGGGTCTTCGAACAGCCGGACTATATTCTTTGGCCGGACTGTTGGACTATGAAGACACAAGATTGAAGACTTCATCTCGTGTCCGGATGGGACTCTCCTTGGCGTGGAAGGCAAGCTTGGCAATACGGATATGTAGATCTCCTCCCTTGCAACCGACTCTGTGTAACCCTAGCCCCCTCTGATGTCTATATAAACCGGAGGGTTTAGTCCGTAGGACAATATACAATCATACCATAGGCTAGCTTCTAGGGTTTAGCCTCTACGATCTCATGGTAGATCTACTCTTGTAATACTCATATCATCAAGAACAATCAAGCAGGACGTAGGATATTACCTCCATCAAGAGGGCCTGAACCTGGGTAAACATCGTGTCCCCTGCCTCCTGTTACCATCCGCCTTAGACGCACAGTTCAGGACCCCCTACCCGAGATCCGCCGGTTTTGACACCGACATTGGTGCTTTCATTGAGAGTTCCACTGTGCCATCACCATAAGGCTCGATGGCCCCTTCGATCATCGGTAACGATGCGGTCCAGGGTGAGGTTTTCCTCGCCGGACAGATCTTCATATTCGGCAGCTTCGCACTTCGGGCCAATTTGCTTGGCCATCTGAAGAAGATCGAGAGCTACGCCCCTAGCCATCAGGTCAGGTTCGGAAACTTAAACTACACTGCCAACATCCGTGGAGACTTGATCTTTGACGGATTCGAGCCCATGTCAGGTACGCCGCACAATCACGACAAGCATGATGTGTTGGGGAACGTAGTAATTTAAAAAAAAATTCCTACGCACACACAAGATCATGGTGATGCATAGCAACGAGAGGGGAGAGTGTTGTCTATGTACCCTCGTAGACCGAAAGCGCAAGCGTTAGCACAACGTGGTTGATGTAGTCGTACGTCTTCACGATCCGACCGATCCAAGTACCGAACGCACGACACCTCCGAGTTCAGCACACGTTCAGCTCGATGATGTCCCGCGAACTCCAATCCAGTAGAGCTTCACGGGAGAGTTCCGTAAGTACGACGGCGTGGTGACGATGATGATGTTCTACCGTTGCAGGGCTTCGCCTAAGCACGGCTACGATATGATCGAGGTGGATTATGGTGGAAGGGGGCACCGCACACGGCTAAGAGATCTAGAGATCAATTGTTGTGTCTATGGGGTGCCCCTGGCCACGTATATAAAGGAGTGGAGGAGGAGGAGGCCGGCCAAGAGGATGAGGCGCGCCCAAGGGGGGCAATCCTACTCCAAGTAGGTTTTGCCCCCCCCCCTTTCCTATTCCAACTAGGAGAAGGGGGAGGAGGAGGTGGAGAGAAGGAAGGAGAAGGGGGGCCGCGCCCCCTTCCCTTTCCCAATTCGGATTGGGGCAAGGGGGGCTGCGCGCCACCTCCTGCTGCCTCTCCTCTTCCACTACTTTGAGCCCATGAGGCCCAATAACCCACGGGGGGTTCCGGTAACCCCTCGGTACTCCGGTATATATCCGATAACCCCCGGAACCATTACGGTGTCCGAATATAGTCGTCCAATATATCAATCTTCATGTCTCGGCCATTTTGAGACTCTTCGTCATGTACGTGATCACATCCGGGACTCCGAACAACCTTCGGTACATCAAAACTCATAAACTCATAATATAACCGGCATCAAAACGTTAAGCGTGCGGACCCTACGGGTTCGAGAAATATGTATACATGACCGAGACATGTCTCCAGTCAATAACCAATAGCGGAACCTGGATGCTCATATTGGCTCCCACATATTCTACGAAGATCTTTATCGGTCAGACCGCATAATAACATACGTTGTTCCCTTTGTCATCGGTATGTTACTTGCCCGAGATTCAATTGTCGGTATCTCAATACCTAGTTCAATCTTGTTACCGGCAAGTCTCTTTACTCGTTCCATAATACATCATTCTGCAACTAACTCATTTAGTTGCAATACTTGTGCAAGGCTTAAGTGATGTGCATTACCGAGAGGGCCCAGAGATACCTCTCCGACAATCGGAGTGACAAATCCTAATCTTGAAATACGCCAACCCAACAAGTACCTTTGGAGACACCTGTAGAGCACCTTTATAATCACCCAGTTACGTTGTGACGTTTGGTAGCACACAAAGTGTTCCTTCGGTAAACGGGAGTTGCATAATCTCATAGTCATAGGAACATGTATAAGTTATGAAGAAAGCAATAGCAACAAACTAAACGATCAAGTGCTAAGCTAACGGAATGGGTCAAGTAAATCATATCATTCTCCTAATGATGTGATCCCATTAATCAAATGACAACTCATGGCTATGGTTAGGAAACATAACCATCTTTGATCAACAAGCTAGTCAAGTAGAGGCATACTAGTGACACTCTGTTTGTCTATGTATTCACACATGTATTATGTTTCCGGTTAATACAATTCTAGCATGAATAATAAACATTTATCATGATATAAGGAAATAAATAATAACTTTATTATTGCCTCTAGGGCATATTTCCTTCATGACGTAACTCTGTCGTCGGACAGTGCTCGGGAGATCGCATCTGCAACTACTCCGGCCTTCAATCCTAAGCAAATTGCGCCATCCGAGGATGGATGGATAGACCCCGCCATGGAGGACGCACTCTCAGCGGTGATGGAGCCGGATACTGACTTCACCCTTTACGAGAGCCGTGTTGCTGCTACCTCTTGAGCTTGTGTTGGATTTCCTCGAAGAGGAAGGGATGATGCAGCAGAGTAGCGTAAGTACTCCCTCAGTTTTTGAGAACCAAGGTATCAATCGAGTAGGAGGCCACGCTCAAGTCCCTCATACCTGCACAAAACGATAGCTACTCGCAACCAATGCGATTAGGGGTTGTCAATCCCTTCACGGTCACTTACGAGAGTGAGATCTGATAGATATAATATTTTTGGTATAGAGATGCAAAGTGAAAAGTAAAAGGAAGGTAAAAAAGCAAAGCAAGATTAAAGTGATGGAGATTGATATGATGAGAACAGACCCGGGGGCCATAGGTTTCACTAGTGGCTTCTCTCAAGAGCATAAGTATTCTACGATGGGTGAACAAATTACTATTGAGCAATTGACAGAATTGAGCATAGTTATGAGAATATCTAGGCATGATCATGTATATAGGCATCACGTCCGTGACAAGTAGATCGAAACGATTCTGCATCTACTACTATTACTCCACTCATCGACCGCTATCCAGCATGCATCTAGAGTATTAAGTTTAAAACAGAGTAACGCTTTAAGCAAGATGACATGATGTAGAGAGATAAATTCATGCAATATGAAATAAACCCCATCTTGTTATCCTCGATGGCAACGATGCAATACGTGCCTTGCTGCCCCTTCTGTCACTGGGAAAGGACACCGCAAGATCGAACCCAAAGCTAAGCACTTCTCCCATGGCAAGAACTACCAATCTAGTTGGCCAAACCAAACGGATAATTCGAAGAGACTTTCAAAGATAACCAATCATAAACAAAAGAATTCAGAGAAGATTCAAATATTATTCATAGATAGACTTGATCATAAACCCACAATTCATCGGTCTCAACAAACATACCGCAAAAAGAAGATTACATCGAATAGATCTCCACAAGAGAGGGGGAGAACTTTGTATTGAGATCCAAAAAGAGAGAATAAGCCATCTAGCTACTAACTATGGACCCGAAGGTCTGAGGTAAACTACTCACACTTCATCGGAGAGGCTATGATGATGTAGAAGCCCTCCGTGATGACGGCCCTCTCCGGCGGAGCTCCGGAACAGGCCCCAAGATGGGATCGCGTGGATACAGAAAGTTTCGGCGGTGGAATTAGGTTTTTGGCTCCTCTTCTGTTCGTTTGGGGGTACGTATGTATATATAGGAGGAAGGAGTATGTCGGTGGAGCACCTAGCGGCCCACGAGGCGAGGGGAGCGCCCTAGGTGGGGCACCCCCACCCTCGTGACCGCCTCTTTGACTCCTTGGAGTAGGGTCCAAGTCTCTTGGATCACGTTCGGTGAGAAAATCACGTTCCCGAAGGTTTTATTCCGTTTGGACTCTGTTTGATATTATGTTTCTCCGAAATACTGAAATAGGCAAAAAAACAGCAATTCTGGGCTGGGCCTCCGATTAATAGGTTAGTCCAAAAAATAATAAAGTGGAAAATAAAGCCCAATATAGTCCAAAACAGTAGATAATATAGCATGGAGCAATCAAAAATTATAGATACGTTGGAGACGTATCAGGCATCCCCAAGCTTAATTCCTGCTCGTCCTCGAGTATGTAAATGATAAAAAGAGTATTTTTGATGCGGAGTGCTACTTGGCATAATTTCAATGCAAATCTTCTTAATTGTGATATGAATATTCAGATTCGAAAGATTCAAGACAAAAATTTATATTGACATAAAAATAATAATACTTCAAGCATACTAACAAAGCAATTATGTCTTCAAAAATAATAATACTTCAAAATAACATGGCCAAAGAAAGTTATCCCTACAAAATCATATAGTCTGGCTATGCTCTATCTTCACCACACAAAGTATTTAAATCATGCACAACCCCGATGACAAGCCAAGCAATTGTTTCATACTCTAACTTTTTCAAAACTTTTTCAATCTTCACGCAATACATGAGCGTGAGCCATGGATATAGCACTATAGGTGGAATGGAATGGTGGTTGTGGAGAAGACAAAAAGAGGGGAAGATAGTCTCACATTAACTAGGCATATCAACGAGCTATGGAGATGCCCATCAATAGATATCAATGTGAGTGAGTAGGGATTGCCATGCAACGGATGCACTAGAGCTATAAGTATATGAAAGCTCATCAAAAGAAACTAAGTGGGTGTGCATCCAACTTGCTTGATCACGAAGACCTATGGCATTTTGAGGAAGCCCATCATTGGAATATACAAGCCAAGTTCTATAATGTAAAATTCCCACTAGTATATGAAAGTGACATAACGAGAGACTCTCTATCATGAAGATCATGGTGCTACTTTGAAGCACAAGTGTGGTAAAAGGATAGTAACATTGTCCCTTCTCTCTTTTTCTCTCATTTTTTTATTTGGGCCTTTTCTCTTTTTTATGGCCTCTTTTCTTTCTCTTTTTATTTGGGCTTCTTTGGCCTCTTTTATTTATTTTTCGTCTGGAGTCTCATCCCGACTTATGGGGGAATCATAGTCTCCATCATTCTTTCCTCACTGGGACAATGCTCTAATAATGATGATCATCACACTTTTATTTTTTCTTACAACTCACCAATTACAACTCGATACTTAGAACAAAATATGACTCTATATGAATGCCTCCGGCGGTGTACCGGGATATGCAATATGACAATGATGAATGTGTCATGATAAACGGAACGGTGGAAAGTTGCATGGCAATATATCTCGGAATGGCTATGGAAATGCCATAATAGGTAGGTATGGTGGATGTTTTGAGGAAGGTATATGGTAGGTGTATGATACCGGCGAAAAGTGCGCGGTATTAGAGAGGCTAGCAAAGGTGGAAGGGTGAGAGTGCGTATAATCCATGGACTCAACATTAGTCATAAAGAACTCATATACTTATTGCAAAAATCTAGAAGTTATCAAAGCAAAGTATTACGCGCATGCTCCTAGGGGGATAGATTGGTAGGAAAAGACCATCGCTCGTCCCCGACCGCCACTCATAAGGAAGACAATCAATAAATAAATCATGCTCCGACTTCATCACATAACGGTTCACCATACGTGCATGCTACGGGAATCACAAACTTTAACACAAGTATTCTTTAAATTCACAACTACTCAACTAGCATGACTTTAATATTATCACCTCCATATCTCAAAACAATTATCATGCTTCAATATTTTCTTAGTATTCAACACACTCAAAAGAAAGTTTCACAAATCTTGAATACCAAGCATATTATTATTAAGCAAATTACCATTCTATAAAGACTCTCAAAATGATTTAAGTGAAGCATGAGAGATCAATAGTTTCTTTAAAACAAATCCACCACCGTGCTCTAAAAGATCTAAGTGAAGCACATAGAGCAAAATTATAACGCTCAAAAGATATAAGTGAAGCACATAGAGAAAAACTACATAGCTCAGAAGGATATAAGTGAAGCACATAGAGCAAAACTACTTAGCTCAAAAAGATATAAGTGAAGCACATAGAGTATTCTATCAAATTTTAATTCATGTATGGCTCTCTCAAAAGGTGTGTACAGAAAGGATGATTGTGGCACACTAAAACACAAAGACACAAATAATACAAGACGCTCCAAGCAAAACACATATCATGTTGGTGAATAAAAATATAGCTCCAAGAAAAATACCGATGGAAGTGGACGAAAGAGGGGATGCCTTCCGGGGCATCCCCAAGCTTCGACTTTTTGGTGTCCGTGGATTATCTTGGGGGTGCCATGGGCATCCCCAAGATTAGTCTCTTGCCACTCCTTCTTCCATAATCCATCACAAGAATTCACCCAAAACTTGAAAACTTCACAACACAAAACTTAAAGTAGAAAACTCGTGAGCTCTGTTAGCGAAAGAAAACAAAAAACCACTTCAAGGTACTGTAATGAACTCATTATTTATTTATATTGGTGTTAAACCTACTGTATTCCAACTTCTCTATGTATTATAAACTATTTTACTAACCATAGATTCATCAAAATAAGCAAACAACACACGAAAAACAGAATCTGTCAAAAACAGAACAGTCTGTAGTAATCTGTAGCTAGCGCAAGATCTGGAACCCCAAAAATTCTAAAATAAATTGCTGCACGTGAGGAATTTATCTATTAATCATCTGCAAAAAGTAATTAACTAAATATCACTCTTCAAATAAAAATGATAGCAGTTCTCGTGAGCGCTAAAGTTTCTGTTTTTTACAGCAAGTTCAACAAGACTTTCCCCAAGTCTTCCCAACGGTTCTACTTGGCAGAAACACTAATTAAACACAAAAAACACAACCAAAACATAGGCTAAATAATTTATTTATTACTAAACAGGAGAAAAAAGCAAGGAATAAAAATAAAATTGGGTTGCCTCCCAACAAGCGCTATCGTTTAACGCCCCTAGCTAGGCATAAAAGCGAGGATAGATCTAGGTATTGCCATCTTTGGTTTTAGAGAAAAAGAGAGCAAACTTGTTATCTATGGAATTAATCTTTCTATTTTGACAGAGTACATGTCCATTAATGGTAGAAGAAATATTAAGAATGTTGCGGAAATTGGCATCTAGGCTAGCTTTTATCTCTTTAATAGATTCGTTTCGGTAAGAAAGCAAGAGAGATGTGATTTCAGTTTTCTCATTAATGGGGTGCCCAAATATAGTTTTCATCCTATCATAGGTATATATGGGGTCCCCTTCAAGAAAACCCCCCTTGAAAATAGAATCTAAAACTTGTTTGAACGAAGCGGGTAGCCCAACATAAAAGCTTTTTAAGTAAACCTCAATTTGATATTGAGGTACATAGCTAGCTCGGATCCTTAACAGCCTATCCCAAGCATCTTTCAAAGATTCATCAAGTAAATAACGAAAAATTCCAGAATCATCTTCATCAAAATTACTAAGGTTCTCATTGATAACTCCGGCAAGTTGTTCTATAGCATTCCGATTTATGAGTTTAGATAAGATAGCAGGATTGTCCAAAGCACTAGAACTTGGGAGAGAACCCCCAACTCTTTTTGGTTCTGACATGGCGAGGGACAAGAGGCAAATAGAGAGGGAGGATAGAGAGAGAGGGGCGAATAAAACGGCAAGGGTGAAGTGGCGGAGAGGAAAACGAGAGGCAAATGGCAAATAATGTAATGCGAGAGATAGGGATTGTGATGGGTACTTGGTATGTTGGCTTTTTGCGTAGACTCCCCGGCAACGGCGCCAGAAATCCTTCTTGCTACCTCTTGAGCTTGTGTTGGATTTCCCCGAAGAGGAAGGGATGATGCAGCAGAGTAGCGTAAGTATTTCCCTCAGTTTTTGAGAACCAAGGTATCAATCTAGTAGGAGGCCACGCTCAAGTCCCTCATACCTGCACAAAACGATAGCTACTTGCAACCAACGCGATTAGGGGTTGTCAATCCTTTCACGGTCACTTACGAGAGTGAGATCTGATAGATATAATATTTTTGGTATTTTTGGTATAGAGATGCAAAGTGCAAAGTAAAAGGCAAAGTAAAAAAGCAAAGCAAGATTAAAGTGATGGAGATTGATATGATGAGAACAGACCCGGGGGCCATAGGTTTCACTAGTGGCTTCTCTCAAGAGCATAAGTATTCTACGGTGGTTGAACAAATTACTGTTGAGCAATTGACAGAATTGAGCATAGTTATGAGAATATCTAGGCACGATCATTTATATAGGCATCACGTCCGTGACAAGTAGACCGAAACGATTCTGCATCTACTACTATTACTCCACTCATCGACCGCTATCCAGCATGCATCTAGAGTATTAAGTTAAAAACAGAGTAACGCTTTAAGCAAGATGACATGATGTAGAGAGATAAATTCATGCAATATGAAATAAACCCATCTTGTTATCCTCGATGGCAACGATGCAATACGTGCCTTGCTGCCCCTTCTGTCACTGGAAAGGACACCGCAAGATCGAACCCAAAGCTAAGCACTTCTCCCATGGCAAGAACTACCAATCTAGTTGGCCAAACCAAACGGATAATTCGAAGAGACTTGCAAAGATAACCAATCATACATAAAAGAATTCAGAGAAGATTCAAATATTATTCATAGATAGACTTGATCATAAACCCACAATTCATCAGTCTCAACAAACACACCGCAAAAAGAAGATTACATCGAATAGATCTCCACAAGAGAGGGGGAGAACTTTGTATTGAGATCCAAAAAGAGAGAAGAAGCCATCTAGCTACTAACTATGGACCCGAAGGTCTGAGGTAAACTACTCACACTTCATCGGAGAGGCTATGATGATGTAGAAGCCCTCCGTGATGACGGCCCTCTCCGGCGGAGCTCCGGAACAGGCCCCAAGATGGGATCGCGTGGATACAGAAAGTTGCGGCGGTGGAATTAGGTTTTTGGCTCCTCTTCTGTTTGTTTGGGGGTACGTAGGTATATATAGGAGGAAGGAGTACGTCGGTGGAGCACTGAGGGGCCCATGAGGCAGGGGGTGCGCCCTAGGGGGGCGCGCCCCCCACCCTCGTGACCGCCTCTTTGACTCCTTGGAGTAGGGTCCAAGTCTCCTGGATCACGTTCGGTGAGAAAATCACGTTCCCGAAGGTTTTATTCCGTTTGGACTCCGTTTGATATTCTGTTTCTCCGAAATACTGAAATAGGCAAAAACACCTATCCCAAAAATAATATAAAAGTGGAAAATAAAGCCCAATCTAGTCCAAAACAATAGATAATATAGCATGGAGCAATCAAAAATTATAGATACGTTGGAGACGTATCAGTCGCCGAACCACTGGATTCGTCTCCGGCCACGGACTCCGAGCCGCCTGCATCCATGCCTATCGAATACGATTGGGCGCCGATCATGGAGTTCACCTACACGGATATCTTTCAGCACTCGCCTTTCAGCGATGTTCTAAATTCATTAAGGTCTCTCTCCTTGACAGGAGAACCTTGGCTGAACTATGTCCGGCTAGAATGGGATGCGGACGACGAAGAAATTCGCCGCCCACCCACCACCCACTTAGTAGCCATTGTCGATGATTTAACCGACATGCTCGATTTTGACTCCGCATACATCGATGGCATGGACGACGTGTAACACCCCGGATGTAACTTTCCCAATTTATACTCCAACTCTTGCCGTTTCCGGTGTTAAGTTAATTTATTTTCTCGGGTTCGGGTTTTTGTCTCCGTGTGTTGTTGTCGTTGTCATGCATCTCATATCATGTCATCATGTGCATTGCATTTGCATACGTGTTCGTCTCATGCATTCGAGCATTTTCCCCGTTGTCCGTTTTGCATTCCGGCGCTTCGTTCTCCTCCGGTGGTTAATTCTACCTTTCTTTCGTGTGTGGGGATTAAACATTTCCAGATTGGACCGAGACTTGCCAAGCGGCCTTGGTTTACTACCGGTAGACCGCCTGTCAAGTTTCATATCATTTGGACTTCGTTTGATACTCCAACGGTTAACCGAGGGACCGAAAAGGCTTCGTGTGTGTTGCAGCCCAACACCCCTCCAATTTGGCCCAAAACCCACCTAAACCCTCTCCATCATCTAGAGCGTTCGATCACGATCGCGTGGCCGAAAACCGCACCTCATTTGGACTCTCCTAGCTCCTCCTATGCCTATTTATAGACCCCTTCCCTGAAATCCGGATCTCCTTCGTCTCCAAACCCTAAAAATCGTCTCTCTCCGCGCCGGACGTGTCCGTCCGCTGCCGGACACGCTGCGCCGCCGCCCGAGGCCACTGGAAGGGCGACACGTGGCGCCGCCAGCGCTCCCACCACCGCGGCCCGTCCGGCCCGCGGGAGGCCCTCCCGGGCCCGGCCGCCGCCTCCCCGCTCCCTTGCCCCGCCTCCTCGTGCCGCCGCCCCACCGCTGCCGCGTCGCCGCCGCGCCGCCCCGCGCAGCTCGCCCGCGCCGCCCGAGGTCCCCACCGTCCGCCATCGCCATCTCCGCCGCTAGATCCGGCCGGGAGTGGTCGGATCTTCCTCTCCCTCACCTCGCCGCCGCTTCTTCGAGCTCGCCGGAGCCGCCGCCGCCTCGCTGGATTTCTGCCTTGTTTTGCGTGCCGGGTCAAACCCTAGTTCCGGAGGTGTTTTTTTCTTCTAAGTCCCAGAAATTCCAGATCCAAGTGCTCTTGTTCATAGCCTCGTAACTTTGCATCCGTAGCTCCGATTCATGCATATAGCATATCAAAATGTTCATCTCGGATAGTACATCATTTGATTCCATTGCATCATTTTCATTTGAGTTCATCTTGATGCCCGAATTGCTGTTAGAAGAGGGTTACTTGAGTTAATTGTTAGATCTGCTACTCCATTTAGCTTTTTGTCATTTTTGCCATGATTATTGTGTGCATGCTATGCCCTGATGCTCTACATATGTTTTGTTAAGGGTTTTTCCATCTTTCCAGAGGTGCAACCCATGTTTTTTTGTGATGAGTGTGGTGACTAGCACAAGCTCGCAAAGTGGTGCACTTAGTAATTCTGATTTCAGGGACTTAGCATTTCCACTAAGTCCTTGAGCTGTTTATTTCATATTGCCATATGTTCATGTGGTTTCCTAGCGATCCTTGCCTCTTTTGAGGATGATCAGTAAGGATGTTTTGTTAACCTTGTAGTGCTCTATCCATCCATGTCTTTGTTTGCAATTATGGAGCACCTTAGCTTGAGTCAATCGAGCTCTACTTTTGCTACTTTGTGAATCTGGGTAGATTGTCAACTTGTTTGCAATTTTGCCGATGATGTTGTAGTTGATACGTGCTTGCTATGCTATTGTTCTTGCCACGTCTAGCTTACATTTTGTGTGTTCTTGATGGATGTATGCTTAGCTTATCATGACTTGCTCCGTATTGAGTGCATCGAGCTCGTAAACATGCCTACTTGATATCTGTTTTCAGCATGCTCCAGTTTTCACTAAGTCTGTGATCTGATTATGTTTTTGCTATGTTTACATGCTTGCAATTGTATTTTCTGATCCCTTTTGGCTCAAGGTCACTAAGGGACTTTTGTTAAGCTCTTTGAGTAGCTCCATGCCATACTTTACTTTTCCATGTTCAGGTCCCGTAGCATGTAGTTTTGTGGCTCCGAAGAGTGCTACCTGATCTGAAATTCCAGACAAGTGTTAATTTCACTAAGTCTGAGATCTGTTTGCCATATGCATTTTTGTCATGCTTGTTTGAACCTGTTAATGGATGATTTGGCCGTAGCTCAGTGCTAGACTTTTGTTAAGCATCTTGAATGCATCCCTGTCATGTATTTTGTTGTCATGTTTGGGTGTTGTAGCATGTTCATCTCATTGCATTTAGATGGCTACTTGCTGTGAATCGCAGACCGGTGCCATATTTGAATCGCTTGCCATTTCCAAACCGTAACTCCGATTCCGGCGTTCTTTATATCGTTTTCAAGCGATTTCATCTCATTTTTCTAGTGGAACACTTGGATTCCCAAGTTGAGGCCAGGTTCATGCATTCCCTGTCATATCTTGCATATGCATCCCGCATCGCATCCCGCATAGCATATCATCATTGCATCATTTTGTTTGATCCTTGCACGTGGTTGATTGTGTCCTTGTTGCTTGTTTGTCTTGTTTGGGTAGAGCCGGGAGACGAGTTCGCTAACGAGGAGCCCGTTGAGTTTGCTTTCGAGGATCCAGTCAACTCTGACAACTATGCAGGCAAGATGATCATACCCTCGAAATCACTACTATCTTTGATATGCTAGATTGCTCGCTCTTTTGCTATGCCAATGGTATGATGCCTACCACTTGCTTTCAAGCCTCCCAAATTTCCATGTCAAACCTCTAACCCACCATGTCCTAGCAAACCGTTGATTGGCTATGTTACCGCTTTGCTCAGCCCCTCTTATAGCGTTGCTAGTTGCAGGTGAAGATTGGAGGCCGTTCCTTGTTGGAACTTTTATTTACTTGTTGGGATATCATTATATTGCCATATTATCTTAACGCATCTATGTACTTGGTAAAGGGTGGAAGGCTCAGCCTCTCGCCTAGTGTTTTGTTCCACTCTTGTCGCCCTAGTTTCCGTCATATCGGTGTTATGTTCCCAGATTTTGCGTTCCTTACGCGGTTGGGTTATAATGGGAACCCCTTGATAGTTCGCCTTGATTAAAGCTTTTCCAGCAATTCCCAACCTTGGTTTTTCCGTTTGCCACCTAGCCTCTTTTCCCCTTGGGTTTCCGGAGCCCGAGGGTCATCTTATTTTAAACCCCCCGGGCCAGTGCTCCTCTGAGTGTTGGTCCACCTGTCAGCTGCCGGTGGCTACCAGGGGCAACTCTGGGCTGGCCTACCCGTACCTAAGACAATCTGAGTGTGCCCTGAGAACGAGATATGTGCAGCTCCTATCAGGATTTGTCGGCACATTCGGGCGGTGTTGCTGGTCTTGTTTTAACCTGTCGAAGTGTCTTGAAGAACCGAGATACCGAGTCTGATCGAAACGTCTTGGGAGGAGGTCTATTCCTTCGTTGATCGTGAGAGCTTGTCATGGGCTAAGTTGGGACTCCCCTGCAGGGTTTTGAACTTTCGAAAGCCGTGCCCGCGGTTATGGGCAGATGGGAATTTGTTAATGTCCAGTTGTAGATAACTTGAACCTTAACTTAATTAAAATGAATCAACTGAGTGTGTTGCCGTGATGGCCTCTTCTCGGCGGAGTCCGGGAAGTGGACACGGTGTTGGAGTAATGTTTGCGCAGGTGGTTCTCTAGTTTCTCGCTCGCGCTTTGCCTCCTCTTCTCGCTCTCTTTTGCGAATAAGTTAGCCACCATATTTGCTAGTCGCTTGCTGCAGCTCCACATGTTTACCTTGCCTTACCTATAAGCTTAAATAGTCTTGATCGCGAGGGTGCGAGATTGCTGAGTCCCTATGGCTCACAGATTACTATTACACCAGATGCAGGGCCTGATGATTCCGCTCTAGGAGACGCGTTTGAGCTCAAGTGGGAGTTCGACAAAGACTCTCAACGATACTATGTTTCCTTTCCCGATGATCAGTAGTGGTGCCCAGTTGGGGGTGATTGGGACCGTGTCGCATGTTGGGTTATCTTTTATTTTGGTGCCGTAGACGGGCCATGAGTGTTTGGATGATGTAATGTTATTTATGTACTTGATTGACATGGCGAGTGTAAGCCAACTATGTTATCTCCCCTTTATGATTTATATTACATGGGATGTTGTGAAGATTGCCTAACTTGCGACTTATGCCTTCAATGCGATTATGTCTCTAAGTCATGCCTCGACACGTGGGAGCTATAGTCGCATCGAGGGTGTTATACGACGATGCAGGAGAGGAACAGGAACTAGTGCCCACAAGGCACTGGATAGCCACTTCATCACATGACATATACATGGTGGATACACCCAAAGAAAACGATGACGAGGAACGGGAGGAGACAGCGGAGGATGACCCCTCCAAGAAGCAAACAAAGCGTCGGCGTAGGCGCCGCTCCAAATCCCGCCTCGGCAAAAACAGCGGTAACAGCGCAAGAGAAAATAACACTCCAGTTGACTCCAGAGGAAATGACGACCACATTGCCCCGGCGGCAGAGCACGGTGAAGCTGCAAACGGAGAACATAGTACGGATCTGACGTCCGAACACGGCAACGCCGAGGATAAACCTCATCAAACCCCCTATGGGGAGGAAAACAGTCCGGACAAAGATGCACACATCATCCCGAAAAAGCACTTGGAGCAAGAGAACCTTCGCAGAAGCCTTATTGCCACCGCGAGGAGTCTGAAGAAGCAGAAGCAAAGGCTTAACACCGCACAAAATATGCTCAACAGCAGATGGGACAAAGTGCTCGACAATGAAGAAAAGTATGGTGGAAGTTACCACACAAAGAGCTATCCAAAGCGCAAGCTATTACCTGAATTTGACGATGAGGCCTTAGAGCCCACACAGCTGAAAAATAATACGGCCAACCGGCCGGATCAACAACCTTGCGACCGCGATAGAGCGGCTAACAAGGTCGCACATAAGTCAACACACGATCTACGTGAGGACTTGCGCCAAAAATCCAATATGACCAGATCCATGTATGGATCTAGGAAGCATGCTCCGGCACAAAACCGAATACTACAACCGTCCGAATGCCATGATACACCCAAATACAGGGGTGCCGCACACCCCCTATGTTTCACCGATGAGGTGTTGGACCATGAATTCCCAGAAGGATTCAAACCAGTGAACATAGAGGCATACGACGGGACCACAGACCCTGGGGTCTAGATTGAGGACTTTATCCTCCATATCCATGTGGCTCGCGGAGACGATCTCCATGCCATCAAATACTTGCCCCTCAAGCTTAAAGGACCGGCTCGGCACTAGCTGAAAAGCCTCCCCGAAAACTCAATTGGAAGTTGGGAGGAGCTCGAGGACGCTTTTCGGGCTAATTTTCAAGGGACCTATGTCCGACCTCTGGATGCAGACGATTTAAGTCATATAATTAAACAGCCCGGAGAGTCAGCCCGAAAGCTTTGGAACAGGTTTCTCACTAAGAAGAACCAAATCATCGACTGTCCGGACGCCGAAGCCTTAGCAGCTTTCAAACACAGCGTCCGAGACGAATGGCTCGCCAGACACCTCGGCCAAGAAAAACCGAGAACAATGGCAGCCCTGACAAGCCTCATGACCCGCTTTTGTGTGGGCGAAGATAGCTGGTTAGCCCGCAGTAGCACCAGCGACCCAAGCACATCCAAGTCAGGGATGGCAATGGAAAACCACGATGCAATAAAAACAAGCGTCAAAATAAAGAAGATAGCCCAGATAATATGGCGGTAAACACCGGATTCAGGGGCTCTCGACCAGGTCAGCGGAAAAAGCCTTTCAAAGGCAGCAGAGATGGACCGTCTGGCCTAAACAGGATTCTTGACAAACTATGTCAGACTCATGGCACCCCCAATAAACCTGCAAACCACACCCACAGAGAATGTTGGGTCTTCAAGCAGGACGGTAAGCTAAATGCCAAACACACTAGAGGAGACACCAAGCGAAGACGAGGACGAACCTCGCCAGCAAAGCACTGGAGGACAGAAAAAAATTCCCACCAGAAGTTAAAATAGTAAACATGATCCATGTGACGAAGAGGAGAAGCAAACATGCACTCCGAGACATATGCGCCATAGAGCCCGTCACCCCTAAGTTCAACCCCTGGTTGGCCTGCCCAATCACCTTTGATCGCGGAGATCACGCAACAAGCATCCAGCATGAAGGAGTGGCTGCCTTGGTGTTAGACCCAATAATAAATGGATACCATCTCACACGAGTCCTTATGGACGGTGGCAGTGGTCTAAATCTGATATATCAGGACACAGTCTGCAAAATGGGAATAGACCCGACAAAAATAAGCCACAGTAATACTACCTTAAAGGGAGTAATACTAGGCCCAGAGGCCCGCTGTACGGGCTCTCTATTACTAGAGGTTCTATTTGGTTCTCCCGACAACTTCCGAAGCGAAAAGTTAACTTCCTACATCGCTCCATTCCGAAGTGGCTACCAGGCACTACTCGAAAGAGCGGCTTTCACTCGTTTTAATGCAGTACTATATTACGCTTCTCTCAAGCTTAAGATGCACGATCCACATGGCACCATCACAGTTAGTGGAAATATTGAGCGTTCTCTACGCGCGGAAGAATGTGTGGTGGCTTTAACAGCCGAGCACTAGACGGCCTCACCAACCAGAATAAATGACAGGTCATCAAGACCACGGACACGGTTAGACAAGTCCGGTGCATCACTACATATACGTGATATTGGTTTGATGGTTAAACCCTCATAGACGGTACCAGGGGCTTCCCGCGTGTAATCAGGGCTAATTCGGCTCAACTTGACTTATCTTGAATTTTAATGGTTTATTGATAATAACCAATTTTCTGGCACGGCAACTTTCACCTAAGTTCTTCTCTTTTACAGATGACAATCGTGCTACACCCATCCAGGACACGGCACAACGGAGACACAGGCGCAGACGTGCAGCAGGGACCCGCTTAAAGGTTTCTTTTTAGATTAAGACCCTGCGTAAACCTTTTTTACTGTCTCTTGTTGTTCACATCCTCCGGATACTCAATACAACCGAGAAGGATACTGACGTTCTTGGCATGTGGCCACGTCAGGATATTGCATGTACCTGGACACTCAGGGTTTATTATTAAGGGCATTGTTCAGCCCAGCATATGTTATAAAGACCGAATACCTTAGGGAGTGTTCGGCGTCGCGAGTTTGGCATTATATGCATCAGCTCCGAATCATGTCTTTGGTCAAATGTTGGGTTTGCCTGGCTCCCATGTTTTGGTACCTTACATTCCGCTATATCGGCTAAAGTAGCACTGGGAGAACTACTGCAATTGTGCCCTGGTTTATCCGGATGAGCACCTCAGTAGAGAAAGCCGAAAACTGACTGTCATGATAAAGTGCGAGACTAGTCAACCACTCGATGACTTAGCGGAATCTTCGGGATTCCTCCGCATTAACGAAGGGTCGTTTCCCAGTCATGTGCATACGCGCCCCGTATTCGGACGAGCGCAGAAGTACCAGGGGCTATATAGTAGTCCCACCGTCAAACTCCTATGGCTAAGTGAAAGTGTTAAAGCAATATAGTCTGATTGCCTCGTTCGCTGCGCTACCACCTCCTTCATGGACCAAGACGTTGGATCAAGTGTGAATACACGTTTTTTTGCGAACACCCCCGCATTATGTGCGTAGGGGCTGAAGCCGACGACTACAATCTTTCAGGTTATATACACATATACATAAACGGTCGCACAGGAGGCATCATAATACTTTCAGGCAAAAGTATTAACACATCCTTTATAATTCAATAAAACATTGTTTTTACAATGGGAATACATGTCACTAGAACATAATATTCTTCGAGCACTGAGCCTCTATCGAACGAGCGTCTTCAAGGACTTCTTCAAAGTAGTGCTCGGCGGCCGCTCAGCCCACGGCTGAACCCTGTGTTGCAATAGTGGTGGCCTCCATATCTGCCCAGTATGTCTTGACACGGGCAAGTGCCATCCGCGCACCCTCTATGCACGCCGACCTCTTCATAGCGTCGATGTGCGGCACAACACCAAGGAATTGTTGCTCTAAACTAAAGTAACTATTCGGCCTTAGCCCTCCCGGCCATAGATGATCCACAACAGACCTCATGGCAAGTCCGGGCAACCTATGGAGCTCGGCCCACTCGGCCATTCGCTCATTCAACAGTAGCGGACGCACTGCAGCATGGAACTGTGACCAGAACAGCTTTTCCACTTCACGATCTCTTTGATCCTTGAAGTACTCGGCCGCATCAGCAGCACTTGCTGCCAAATCCATGTATGCGTCTGCAGAACTCCATAGTTGATCAAGAGGAGCATACTTCGGATCTCCGAACTTAGTCCGCAACAAAAAGGGCTTCCCAGCCACGATATCTGCAGCTTGATGCAGCTCCTCCTACGTCGCTCTAATTTTGGAGCGGGCTTCCTTGGCTGCTACCATGGCCTTCTCCAGGTCCGTCGCCTTCGCTCTGCTTTCTTTTTCAGGAAGCTGGTAATGGCCAGTGGCATCTTTCAACTCAACGGCCATCTTGGCTATTCTTTCCTTGCTCTGGCAATGCGCGGCCTATTCGGCCCTCAGCTCTTCGACCGCCTTTAGAGCGGCCGCATCACTATTTCTTGCTTGTTCCTTGGCTCGGGCAAGCTCCGCCCGAAGGGTCTCCACGGTGGTAGCTCCATCTGCAGTCACAACATATTAAGATACCGGCATCATGCTCCTCTTACTATGTGTTGATCACCAGAGAAATCACTTACCTTGTTCCTCGTCAAGCCGCTTGTTGACAAGCACGATGTCGGCATCTGCCGCATCAAGTTGCCACTTTAGCTCGGCAAACTCATCAGTCTGGCTAGCCACCTGCACATAAAGGCGGTCTGGTTATTACCTGGGACTATGATCCTCTGTTTGCCACCGTTTTTGATGGCAACCAGAGTCTCAGGGGCTACTATCTGCATAGGGCACACCTAGCGTGTGCGGTACTGTCAAAAACATACACTATTTCATGTACCTCAAAGCCTTTCAGCAGGCTCATAAAAGCTTCATGCAACCCGCTTTCAGCGGATGAAATCCTTTCAATTACCGTACCCATTAGCGCACGATGCGCTTTTGAGATGGCCGCTTGCTCCAGAAGATCCTTCAGTGTGTCCGACCGCACACTGTACAGTTCCAGACTCTTTTTGTTGCTCTCTTTAGGAGCCGAATACTAAGGACTCCAGGTGTCCAAAGGATTACCCTCTGGCCTTGGCGGATCAGGAGAAACCCTCTGCAACGACACTTCAGGGTAGCCCGCCTCATGAGGTATTCAGAGGTATTCCTCTTCAGAGGTATTCCTCTTCCTTCCTTGGGGAGAGGGAATGTTAGATTCTTCTCCCTGGTTATCCTCCTTCGCGGAGGCGCTAATTCCCCCAGTTTGGATGAATAGTGAGCGAGGCCTGCTTTCAGCCTCTGTATTCCCCCCTTTATCTTCCCCTAAGGGCGCCTGATAGGGCGCCGGCTCGAGCATTCTGTCTAGTACGGGATTGGCCAGGCCCTCGGGAAGGGGGGTCGAACACCTGATCATCTTCGCCTTGGTTATCCAGTCCTGGTCAAAGAGCGACTTTTCAGAATGATGTTATGATAAATAAAAGACAGCGTGTTCGGCCATGGGATTACTTACTTGGGTATCAGGGCGATTACAGCTCAGACCCACATCATCGGTGGTGTCCGGGCACTTTATTTGGGGTCCGAAGAACAATTTGTACATCTCTTCAAGCGTCATGCCAAGGAAGTGCTGAATAGTTTGCGGTCCTTCCGGGTTGAACTCCCACATACGGAGGAGTCGACGTTTGCAAGGCGGGACCCAACGAACTAGCATAACTTGCTTTACCTAGACCAGGCTGACATCTCTCTCAAGGAGATCGCGGATGCGACTCTGCAATATTAGCACATCATTTACTGGCCCCCAATTCAGCCCCTTGTTGATCCATGATGTCAGTTGTGGTGGGGGCCTGAGCGAAAGGCAGGGGTGGCTACCCACTTGGAACTCCGGGGAGCTGTGATATAGAACCAATCCCGCTGCCACAAACTGGACACCTCCGGGAAGGAACCCTCTGGCCATGGAGCCTCGGCTCTTTTGCTTATTACGGCACATCTGCACTCTACGTGCCGCCCCTCGATCATCTTCGGCTTCACATTGAAGGTCTTGAGCCACAGGCCGAAGTGTGGGGTAATGCGGAGGAAGGCCTCACACACGAAGATGAACGAAGAGATGTGAAGGAGGGAATCCAGGGCCAGATCATGGAAATCCAGCCCATAATAAAACATGAGCCCCCTAACAAAGGGATCCAGAGCGAGGCCTAGCCCTCGGAGGAAGTGAGAGAGGAACACAACACTCTCGTTGGGTTCGGGAGTGGGGATGACCTGCCCGTGGGCTGCAGTCTGTGCGAGATTTCGGCGGTCAGATACCTGGCCTCTCTCGGCTTCTTGATGTCCTCCTCTGTGACAGAGGAAGGCATCCACCGACCTTGGAGGTTGGATCCGGACATGGTTGAAGGTCCGAAGCGCCTGACCTGAGCCTTGGGTGTTGGAACTCGAGGTGAGGGAAGGTTTCGATTGAGCACGAGAGGGAAAAGAGGACAGGCCTTGGCCTCTTTATAAAGAGGGTGAATATCAAGCGTCCTCCTCGTGGCCGTTTGGGACTTGCCTAAAATCGAGGAGTCATACCAATGGGCACGAGTGGGTTACTCACGTCCGTATTGATGAGAATCTCGTAATAAGGGGGACATGATCTCTACTTCGACAAGACGTGTCAAGAAAACCGCCTCGCAATACGTGCAGTGCTGGTTGAGAAAAACGGTTCGAATAATGCCCGGGCCGTGATGTGGTGTCATGCTGTCAAACGTGTCAGCAGATTAGATTTGTGGAAATATTATTCTCTCTATGGTGGTATGTGGAACTAGTTTTGCAGAGCTGGACACTATCCTTGTGTTCAAAATCTTCTATGGAGTATTTGGAGGAGGAACCCGCCTTGCAATGCCGAAGGCAAATCTGCGCGCTGGACTTATCGTCATTGAAGCCTGGTTCAGGGGCTACTGAGGGAGTCTTGGATTAGGGGGTCTCCGGACAGCCACACTATATTCTTTGGCCGGACTGTTCGACTATGAAGATCCAAGATTGAAGACTTCGTCTCGTGTCCGGATGGGACTCTCCTTGGCGTGGAAGGCAAGCTTGGCAATACGGATATGTAGATCTCCTCCCTTGCAACCGACTCTGTGTAACCCTAGCCCACTCTGGTGTCTATATAAACCGGAGGGTTTAGTCCGTAGGACAATATACAATCATACCATAGGCTAGCTTCTAGGGTTTAGCCTCTACGATCTTGTGGTAGATCTACTCTTGTAATACTCATATCATCAAGAACAATCAAGCAGGACATAGGGTATTACCTCCATCAAGAGGGCCCGAACCTGGGTAAACATCGTGTCCCCTGCCTCCTGTTACCATCCGCCTTAGACGCACAGTTCGGGACCCCCTACCCGAGATCCACCGGTTTTGACACCGATAAGCTACCTTCCAATTTGAGAGAAGGTACAATTACCTCATCAAGTTCTACTTTCCTCCCACTCACCTTCTTTCGAGAGAAAGTCTTTCTCTATAAAGTTTCCATTATTGGCAAGAAATATCTTGCCTTCGGATTTGTGGTAGAAGGTGTACCATCAGTAAGAGACATCATAGATCGCACCATACCTAATAAAGTATGGTTACGACGTTTGGACACACCATTATGTTGTGGTGTTCTAGGTGGCGTGAGTTGTGAAACTATTCCACATTGTTTTAAATGAAGGTCAAACTCGTAACTCAAATATTCGCCTCCGTGATCAGATCGTAGAAACTTTATTTTCTTGTTACGATGATTCTCCACTTCACCCTGACATTCTTCAAACTTTTCAAACATTTTAGACTTGTGTTTCATTAAGTAGATATACCCATATCTGCTCAAATCATCTGTGAAGGTCAAAAAATAACGATACCCTCCGCGAGCCTCAACACTCATCAGACCGCATACATCGGTACGTATTATAGACCATTCTTCAAGGGTGCATGACCATAAAAGATATTACTCATATAAATAGAACAACCATTATTCTCATATTTAAATGAATAACCGTCTCACATTAAACAAGATCCAGATATAATGTTCATGCTCATCGCTGGTAACAAATAAAAATTATTCAGGTCTAAAACTAATCCCGAAGGTAGATGTAGAGGAAGCGTGCCGACGGCGATCACATCGACCTTGGAACCATTCCCGACGTGCATCGTCACCTCGTCCTTAGCCAATCTTCATTTAATTTGTAGCCCTGTTTTGAGTTACAAATATGAGCAACCGAACCAGTATCAAATACCTAGGCGCTACTACGAGCATTAGTAAGGTACACATCAATAACATGTATATCAAATACACCTTTGTTCATCTTGCCATCCTTCTTCTCCACCAAATACTTGGGGCAGTTCCGCTTCCAGTGACCAGTCCCTTTGCAGTAGAAGCACTCAGTTTCAGGCTTGGGTCCAGCTTTGGGCTTCTTCCGGGGAGTGGCAACTTTCTTGCCATTCTTCTTGAAGTTCCCCTTCTTTCCCTTGCCCTTTTTCTTGAAACTAGTGGCCTTGTTAACCATCAACACATGATGCTCCTTCTTGATTTCTACCTCCGCAGCTTTGAGCATTGCGAAGAGCTCAGGGATTGTCTTATCCATCCCTTGCATATTACAGTTCATCACAAAGCCTTTGTGGCTTGGTGGTAGTGATTGAAGAACTCTGTCAACAACACTATCATCTGGAAGATTAACTCCCAGCTGACTCAAGTGATTATGATACCCATACATTTTGAGTATGTTTTCACTGACAGAACTGTTATCCTCCACCTTGCAGCTATAGAACTTGTTGGAGACTTCATATCTCTCAACTCGGGCATTTGCTTGAAATATTAACTTTAACTCCTGGAACATCTCATATGGTCCATGACGTTCAAAACGTCTTTGAAGTACCGATTCTAAGTTGTAAAGCATGGCACACTGAACTATTGAGTAGTCATCAACATGCGATTGCTAGGCGTTCACAATGTCTGCAGTTGCTGGAGGGGGTGGCACACCTAGCGGTGCATCAAGGACATAATTTTTCTGTGCAGCAATGAGGATAATCCTCAAGTTACGGACCCAGTCTGTGTAGTTGCTACCATCATCTTTCAACTTAGCTTTCTCTAGGAACGCATTAAAATTAAAGGGAACGGTAGCACGGGCCATTGATCTACAACATAGATATGCAAATACTATCAGGACTAAATTCAAGATAAGTTAAGGTCAATTAATCAAACTACTTAAGTACTCCCACTTAGAAAGATATCCCTTAAGTCATCTAAATGATACATGATTCAAATCAACTAAACCATGTCCGATCATCACGTGAGATGGAGTAGTCATCAATGGTGAACATCTTTATGCTGATCATATCTACTGTATGATTCACGTTCGACCTTTTGATCAATACAATTCTAGCATGAATAGTAAACATTTACCATGAATAAGGAAATATAAAATAACAACTTTATTATTGCCTTTAGGGTATATTTCCTTCATCTACCACAGAACAAAGTTGATAGCTTGAATTCGGATTCTCATTCTTTCCTTCCAGTAGAGATAGTCATTTCCATCAAAGATAGGAAATCTTTCAGAGTGTGGGGATCTACATGCATACGACATACTCAAAAATCCAAGGACATTAGACCTTTAATAAACAGAGACAGGGAGCACCCGCCCAGATACCAATTGTTAGGACCGAGAGTATATCAACCAGAGGGGGGTGAATGGGAGATTCAAAAATTCTTTCGAATGTTTTGAACAGATCCCAAATACAGCAGCGAAAATAAAGTACGATGGAAAATAGCTCAATCAAGCATGATGTTGGGGAGCATACCAATTATGGTACGGGCTTGCAGCAACACAGGTTTAATCACAACGATAGTAATGCTATAGGCAATCACATGAAGTAACATGAGATAAAACATGACATGCGCATCGAAGAAAACTGCAATAAGTTAACACAGATGAACCATAAAATATGACAGAGATGATGAAGACAGCGATGATGATACAACATGATGAACACAAAGATATCTGAAGTGAGCAACAGAGATGATCGAAGCGAATGAATGATACAACAGCTGATAAAGATCAGATAAATAGTCAACACAGAGCATGAAGGTAAACTGCTAAATGAAATGCAGTAAAGTAGAATGAACCAGTGGTGCTCGATGGCGACAGATGAATTTGGTAGGCCAGTTCACCCTTCTTCCAAAGGGCTACGTCTAGTTGGAGGGGTTGTGACTTAACATGGAAGATAAACACTCTTCACCCTATTCTCCTTCAACGCAGAGCTAATCTGACTCTGATTGATTTCACTCGTGGTAGATACTTGTCGGCGATCTCCAGACCTTCGGTCGACCTTCGAAAACCAGAATCACTCTTGGTTGCTGAAGATCTACCGCGGTGAACATAACAACTCTTCAATCACTCAAGCCGAGACCTATCCGTCTAGAGAGTGCATAGATCTCCATGGTAATAGGTACAAGAACTCTAACTCATAACTACTGTGATGCTCAACCACTGTCTAAGTTTGGGCTCTTGATTTCTCTCTCTGTGGATCTTAAACTCAAATCACTCGGAGAGGGGGTGCTCAAATCAATCTTCTCAGAAATCTTAAGCGGAGCAGCCACCGGACAAAGCGGGCGCAGTGTGGCTATTTATAGACGCAGCCTTCCCTGATGGGAAATGACCAAATTGGACATCGAGAGCAGCCAATGGCCGAACGACACGAGTCCAACGGCCGGATTTTGAGCATAATGGTAACATTGCTTGTGGAGCAAGTAATGCTAACTCATCGGTCTGAGACAAATCTCTCGCAGCGAAGAAGGTCACACTCTCTTGCTGGCAAGTATTTCTCGGAACACAAAGATATTTCTCTCGAAACTTTCATAGATTTTGGCCTAAGCATCACAGCGGATCTAAGCTTCCAGAACCTATACCCCTCCTAATAGGGTCTTATGACTCAAATGAAGAAAGAAGAAAGACGAAAATAATACTACATCTTCAATTTTTCTTTGACTGATGTTCGATGTAGTCAATTTCTTCGGACAACAACACCGAACCAAATGCTTTCCTTCAGCAGTAATCATTCTAGGGGATAATTCCTTCACAGCAATCTTCTCATCTACATATATTCACCAGATGTAGCTCATTCTTCTCTATAGTGCATATGTACTTCGGTGAAGTTACTCGAACTTGGCACCGGAGACAACATTCTCTTCGGTTTCTGTATAGACTATTTCTCTCTGTATGCACTAGCAAACAAATCAGTCCATACCTATTCCTGTAAACAATCTCCAAAACATAGGAAGGCAGATATTGCACCAACAATAGATAATTAGAAGTAGAGATTCTTTTTACTAATTAGGCATGTAATTAATTAATTTGGTTGGTAGTTAATTAGGCATGCAGAGAATTAGGTAGGCGGTTCGCGCCAAATCATTTTGAAAGCATTCGCGGGCAAGGACGGTCAATAGGCTCACAGCAACATGGCCGAACACCGCTTGCCAACATGGACAATGGCCACCATGCACTCGCGACATTGGCGACCAAGCGTTCACCCAGATGGATGACGACCATGCTCTGCAGGGATGTCCACACACTAACGGTTGTCGAAACATTCATCGGCGAGGACAACATGACACTATATTAGTCAGGTGGTTCATGCTATAGTGGAAAGGAAGAGTGTTCCAAGAATAAGAAGGAAAAATAACTAAAGCGGCTATCTGGTCCATGGTGTTGGAGAAGGAAAGAGTGTTCCAGAAAATAAAACAAAAGAAAAAGAAAAAAAGAGTATTCTAGGAAATAAGTAGGAACAAGAACTAAAGCTGGCAAGGAAGGAGTAAGACAAAGATGCGGCGCCGCTGACGAACGCATTGATGTTGACGTGGTGTTGGTTGGCGCCGAAATGGGTTGGCAAAGAAGCGAGGATTACAAGATGTAGGGGAGGACGAGGAGGAGAAGAATGACAATTATCCCTTCTAGAATTGAATGATGTGTGGGCTAGAGGTGGAGATTATTGGTGACTAGGAATATGTTCAAGTTGCCACCCGCCTTGCATGTTAGTGTATGTATGTGTTTTTCGGTTCCATAAAGTACAAAATTCAAGGGACATACAATGTCGTTTCATCATGAAGTTGCCATGCTAAACTGAAGGCGTTGCAAACTCTAAATAGATGCAAGAGATGAGAAATGGGAGAAAACTATTGGCGCCTTCTGCGACACAATTAGAAACCCTTGAAAAGATGGCATTTTACTACGTTCATTTGCAAGTTGAATGGACCTTTGAGAATGATCGATATAGTTATTTCTTATTTTGTGACAATAATATGTGTTAGTTTAACCTATTCTATTATATTCTAAATATGAAAATTTTCATCCATGTTGCAACGCACGGTGAAGATGAGGTGGGTGTCATTCGGCTTTAAAGGAGAGGGCTCCAGCGAGAAATGTCTCGCTATGGCGGGAAACCGAGTGGGAAGAGGAGGGTCCGACGGGAAAAGAGAAGGGTCACTGGTGCGCGTCGGTGCTATACAAATGGTTTTTAACCCCTTTCTGCGACGACATTTGGAACCGTCGCCAAGTGAGTGTGGGCGATAGGGGGGTCCTTCCCACACGACCCAGAAATCATCGGGGATAGGTCCTCCTAGGACATAGGCTGGGGCCGTGTGCGATCGGGCGAGGCATCGAAACCCAATCATTTTCGTAGGTATGTACATCCCACACGGTAATCCGAGAAAAACATTTCCGTAGGTATGTACATCCCACACAGTAAATCCTAGAAAATCATTTTCGTTCGTATGTATATCACACACAGTCAATCCAAGGAATACGTTTCCGTTCTTATGTACATCCCACACAGTCAATCCAGGGAAAACGTTTCAGTTCGTATGTACATCCCACACGGTTTTATGTATACACTCGTGTGTGAAAGGTGTAACTATCACACACACTCTGCATTGGTTAACTGTTTGCTTTCATTAACTACATCACACACGATTTGATGCAGAAAACTGTGTGGCATTGGGCTATCCATCACAAGCGCTTTTACTGCCAGAACCGTTTGCAAAGTTCCATGACCGTCTGTTCTCTTTTTATTTTTGCCTGTAATTTATTATCCGAATTGGAAATTTTGAAATATGAAACATGCAATTCAAATTCTCAGCACAATGGTTCAACAACGAATCCATAAATAAAATTGCCAGTATAATATGTTCAGTAATTACAGGATTAGGCAGCAATTAACTATGATGAACCACAGTATTCAAAGGCGGTAAAGGTGAAGAGACAAGTGTAAATCATTTTGACTGCCGACGGTGTTGAAGAAGCGGAATGCCCATAATGTGCCTTCCTGCATGCCATGGGCACGAACCACTTTTGTCCAACCCCTTATGACGATCGCCCGTCCATCCTTCACCGCCTTCAGGAAGACTTCTAGAGCATTATCATGGTAGCATGAATTATATACTTTAACCTTAGTTGCCTCCACTCTGGTCATGTAGTTTGCAAGGTAATTATCAGTAAATAGCTTCGGAAACCACTGAAAAGAGAAAAATATCAGATACTGAGGTCTAATAGAGTATCTTGTGGGCAGGGGAAAAGGCAACACATTACTTACCATCCTAAAGTTCACTGTTGTCTTCGACAAAGTGTAAATAAAGAGCTTAATTCCAATCACCCGTTTCTTTCGCCTAACAATCTTTCTTAGTTTCCTCACTTGATGCTTGTTCATGAATATCTCATTGCCCCATACGCAAAAGGGATCGAAGCGTGGATCAGTACCACTCATATATGTACCTACAAGCAACCAGTAAATGCTAGAAGCAAAACTGAGATTGCACAAATGATGTAAAATACAACTACCTATGTTCCTAGGTACAAGTATTTTTTTGAGATTTCAATATGAACTACATACGAATGTATATAGAATTAGAGATATAGTTTAGATTAGAATCTAGATTCACTCATTGTGCTCCTTATGTAGTCTATATTGGAATCTCTAAAAAATACTTATATTTAGGAATAAATGGTGTATAAGACATGGGATGCAGCTAACCTCGATGGCAAACAACAGCATCACCCATTGTAGCCCTGTGTAAGTACATGGAAAGCCAATGTTAACTACAATAGGGTTAACATCCACCAAAAATAGCAAATGGTAATAAAACGGCAGCATCTGTAGTGTTAGCTTCATTTCGAAAGAGTAGCATGGTAGCAAAGGGACGGAATAAAAAATGGATATAACTGTTAATTGCAACAAGCTTAACAACATCCTAATTCATGTTTTGTAAGTTTGTAGCCATTGAAATACAACTCTTTAAAAATGGATACAATTGTTAATTGCAATAGGCTTAATGGGCATTGAAACCGGTACTGATAAAAATGCAATTGGCAGAGTTAAACATCACAAGGCAGGTGCTGCCAGAGCAGATAATGGCCCAGTTGTCTATAAAAAGGTAGGGAAATAGCTAAAACGTGTTAGGCATGTTTACTACAACATGCTTAATACATCGATCGTACAAAACATAGCCATTAATTGCAACTAGTATTGGTAAGATTGAACTGGTGGGTACATACTTGGTAAGTCCTGAGAGGTAGTTGCTGGGGCACTTCGTCTTGGCCGTAGCCCACCCAAATTCAGCGGCGGCGGAGGCGACCTGTTCCTCCGAGTCGAAGCATGGATCAGTGCCACTGACATATGTACCTACAGGCAACCAGTAAATGGTAGAAGTTAAACTGCAATTGCACAAATGATGTGAAATACTGTAAGACATGGGATGCAGCTAACCTCGACGGCAAACAACAACATCGGCCGTTATGACCCTGCGTAAGTACATGGACAAGCATGTTAAGTACAACAGGGTTAGCATCCACAAAAAATAGCAAATGGGCAGCATCTCTAGTATATCTTCATTGCGGAGAGTAGCATGGTAGCAAATGGACAGATTAAAAAATGGATACAACTATTAATTGCAACAGGCTTAACAGCATCCTAAGTTATGTTTTGTAAGTTTGTAGCCATTGAAATACAACTTTTTAAAAATGGATTCAACTGTTAAGTGCAACAGGCTTAATAGACATTGAAACCGGTACTGATAAAAATGCAATTTGCATAGTTAAACATCACAAGGCGGGTGCTGCCAGAGCAGAGAATGGCCCAAATGTCTATAAAAAGGTAGGGAAAGTAGCAAAAATGTGTTAGGCATGTTTACTAGAACATGCTTAATACATCGACCGTACAGAACATAGCCATTAATTGCAACTGGTATTGGTAAGATTGAACTGGTTAGTACATACTTGGTAAGTCCTGAGAGGTAGTTGCTGGGGCACTTCATCTTGGCCAGAGCTCGCCCAAAGTCAGCGACGGCGGAGGCGAGCTGTTCCTCCGGGTCGAAGCATGGATCAGGGCCACTGACATGTGTACCTACAGGCAACCAGTAAATGGTAGAAGTTAAACTGTAATTGCAAAAATTATGTGAAATACTGTAAGACATGGGATGCAGCTCACCTCGACGGCAAATAAAAGCATTGACCATTATGACCCTGCGTAAGTAATGGACAGGCATGTTAAGTACAATAGGCTTAGCATCCACTAAAAATAGCAAATGGGCATCATCTCTAGTGATATCCCGAGTCATGTATTGTAAGTTTGTTGCCAGTATTGGTGAAATTGAGCTGGACACGGTAATATTTGAACATCACATAGTGTGCAGTACTGAAAGAAATAAGGCACAAACATGCTTAATATATCAACCGTACAAATCATAGCCGTTGCAAGTGGTATTGGTAAGATTTAGCTGGTCAGATCTTACCTGTTAAGGGTAGTCGCTGGGGGACTTCATCTGGGCCAGAGCCTGCACCATGTCGGCGGCGGCGGAGGTGAGGTGTTCCTCCGAGTCAACACGCACAATGGCCATTGTGCCATGGACCGCCATAAGCTCCTGGTGGGGGGGATTGGAGGCATGAGGATGTTTCACAAGCGCCATTTAAGCAATCAGGCTGGGAACGTGATAGATATCGGTGGGTTACCTGACTGGATCCAAGCAGAACGTAGATGTGGTTGAAGCTGTGGTTGCGGCGGCGGCGGTTTGAGATGCCGGTAGGGGAGGCACGAGGGGGGGTACTGAGGGGAAGGGGATGTGGTTGGAGGAATAAATTCTGAAATCGCGTGCCTAATGAAAATTTCGGTGCAAAACTTGAAACTTGGGTGGGGGAAACACACAACGCAGACGAAGCACGTAAAATACTCGTGTGCGAGAAAAAAGAAAGTTGGCAAATCCCGTCTCCAAAAAAATGTACACATGTACTTGATTTTTCCGGTCAATGGTATGCCTGGTTTATTATGAAACATCGCACAGGTAACTGACTTATGGGTCATTAACGCAAAAAGCGCAGACGGGTACGACATAGAAACCGTGTGTTTTGTGATCCTTTAATGATTAACGCAAAAAACGCACATGGGCACACATGCTAATCAATGGTCAAAGCCCTCAAAGGATGCTCTTACCGACATTGTACGTTAATACTACGAACTTAAAGTACTATTGGTAATTTGCTCTAATACTACAAACTTAAACTACTTCTCACAAGCTGCCATCGGGGCATGCTGGCCAGATGCCGGCGTTCTCCTTCCCAGCCTTGTAGGCGGCAGCCCACCGTGCTTCAATCTTCGCCTAGCTCTCCTCACCACGGCGTGCGGCCTATTTTTTCTTGCGGCAGCGGGACTCTCTTTTCTTGACTACTTTCTGCCTTTTCCGCTCCTTCTGTGCGGCTTTGGCCGCCTCTAGATCCACCACCCATTCGGCCATTGCAGCCTCAAAGTCCGCCCATGTAACTGTCTGGCCACCGGCGGCGATGAACTCGGCGCGGCGAGATGACATCGCTTCCTTACCATGTGTGCGGTCGTGGGCGGCAAGGAACGCGGCGCGGCAGGATGCCATCGCTTCCTTACCAGTTACCATGTGCCGCGGTGCCATGGACGACGCCTGGAGAGAGCTCTGGGACGGAGGGGCCGGGCAGCTGTACAGTGCGGTGGTATTCAAGAGCTCAACGACAAACAACAACAGAAATTTGGCTTCCCTTACAAGTTTGCTCATTCATTATCGCACACGGTTCATCTCCGTCGCTTCCGGAAATAGTGTGCGTTGAGCCTATTGTGTGTTGCCTTATGATTGGCCGGAACCCCGGCCACGCGGATCGCGCGTGTGCACCGTAGGATGGGCCGCGATTGAACGGCAATCCACGTCCCTCACATCACACATGTGCACCTGTAGCTAGATTGGATTTATATGCGCTAAATGCCTAGAAAATGCACATAATCCCCTAAATATGGTAAATGAGCCCGGAAAAATGCCAAATTTGAACACGGTGATTTGCAGGGTGTATGTTCATCGTACAAAAAAACTCCAGGGCAAAGAACAAAGAAAATTTGGATTCCCCTTCAATCTTGGGGGTTTCCCTCTCGAAAGCATGGAACTTCCTCGGTGATGGTTCAATTTATGAAGGGTGTGCATGACGACATAAGCCAAACCTTCTCAATTTTTTACCAGGGCATGGTGAGGTCATACCATGGCACCATGCCAGACGTCATGTTTTTTAAACATTTATTTCATTTTTCTATAGTTGAAAACCCAACAAACAAACATTTGTGGTTGACTATTGCCACACATTTCATCGAAATATCTGTCCATTCCTTGTAAAAGGCATGAGAATTTACTAAATGGCACGAGCCTGGTTTTCTAGGCCGTTCTTGTGGACCCTTTCATGCACCGATTGTTGAACTTGAATTATGCACAATGTCTAGGAAATGCACATGATCCCCTAAATATGGCAAATGAACCCGGAAAAGTGCCAAATTTCAACACGATGATTTGCAGGTTGTATGTTCATAATAGAAAAAAACTCATGGACAAAGGACAAAGGAAATTTGGACCCCCCCCCCCTTCAATCTTGGTGATTTCCTCCTCGAAACCATGAAACTTCCTCGGTGATGGTTCGATTTATGAAAGGCGCACATCACGGCATAAGGATAACATTCTCCAAATTTATCAGGGCATGGTGACACCATACCATTGCACCACGCCAGGCGTCATGTTTTCCAACCATATGTTTCATTTTTTGTATAGTTGTTCACCAAGTAAACGACACGTTTATGGTTGACTATTGCCACACATTTACTTGAAATATTTGCCCATTCCTTGTAAAAGGCATGAGAATATACTAAATAACACGAGCATGGTTTTCTAGACCGTTCTTGAGCACCTTTTCATGCACCGATTGTTCAAATTTGAATTATGTACATTAATGCCTAAAAAATGCACATAATCCCTTAAATATGGTAAATGAGCCCGGGAAAATGTCAAATTTGAACACGTTGCATTTGAGGCGGTATGTTAATCATTCGGAAAAAACTAAATGATAAACTAGGACGGAAATTTGGATTCCCCTTCAATCTTGGGGATTTCCCTTTCGAAAGCATGAAACTTCCTTGGCGATGGTTCGGTTTATGAAGGGCGTGCATGATGACATAAGCCAAACCTTCTCAAATTTTTACCAGGGCATGGTGAGGTCATACCATGGCACCATGCCAGGCGTCATGTTTTTTAAGCATTTATTTAATTTTTTCTATAGTTGAAAACCCAACAAACAAACATTTGTGGTTGACTATTGCCACACATTTCATCGAAATATCTGTCCATTATTCCTTGTAAAAGGCAAGAGAATTTACTAAATGGCACGAGCATGGTTTTTCAGGCCGTTCTTGTGGACCCTTTCATGCACCGATTGTTTGAACTTGAATTATGTGCATTAATGCCTAGTAAATGCACACAATCCCCTAAATATGGCAAATGAACCCGGAAAAATGTCAAATTTGAACACGTTGCATTTAAGGCGGTATGTTGATCGTTGGAAAAAACTGAATGACAAACTAGGAATGAAATTTGGATTCCCCTTCAATCTTGGGGATTTCCCTCTCAAAAGCATGGAACTTCCTCGATGATGGTTCGATTTATGAAGGGCGTGCATGACGACATAAGCCAAACCTTCTCAAATTTTTACCAGGGGATGGTGAGGTCATACCATGGCACCATGCCAGGCATCATGTTTTTTAAGCACTTATTTCATTTTTTCTATAGTTGAAAACCCAACAAACAAACATTTGTGGTTGACTATTGCCACACATTTTACCGAAATATATGTCCATTTTTCCTTGTAAAAGGCATGGGAATTTACTAAATGGCACAAGCATGGTTTTCCAGGCCGTTCTTGTGGACCCTTTCATGCAACGATTGTTTGAACTTGAATTATGTGCATTAATGCCTAGGAAATGCACATAATCCCCTAAATATGGCAAATGAACTAGGAAAAGTGCCAAATTTGAACACGGTGATTTGCAGGTTGTAAGTTCATCATAGAAAGAAAACTCGTGGCCAAAGGACAAAGGAAATTTGGATCCCCCTTCAATCTTGGTGATTTCCCCCTCGAAACCATGAAACTGCCTCGGTGATGGTTCATTTTATGAAAGGCGTGCAGGACGACATTTTTACCAGGGCACGGTGAGGGCATACCATGGCACCACACCAGGCGTCATGTTTTCCAAGCATGTATTTCATTTTTGTATAGTTGTTAACCCAGTAGACGATGCGTTTATGGTTGACTATTGCCACACATTTCCTTAAAATATCTGCCCATTCCTTGTAAAAGGCATGAGAATGTACTAAATATCACGAGCATGGTTTTCCAGACCGTTCTTGTGCACCTTTTCATGCACCGATTGTTCGAATTTGAATTATGTGCATAATTAATGCCTAGAAAATGCACATAATCCCCTAAATATAGTAAATGAGTTCGTAAAAATGTCAAATTTGAACACGTTGCATTTGAGGCGGTATGTTGATCGTTGAAAAAAAACTGAATAACAAATTAGGACGGAAATTTGGATTCCCCTTCAATCTTGGTGATTTCCCTCTCGAAAGCATTGAATTTCTTCGGTGATGGTTCGATTTATGAAGGGCGTGCATGGCGACATAAATCAAACCTTCTCAGCTTTTAACCAGGGCACGGTGAGGCCATACCATGGCACCATGCCAGCCGTCATGTTTTTCGAGCACCTATTTCATTGTTCTATAGTTGATAACCCAGTAAATGACGTGTTTGTGGTTGACTATTGCCACGCATTCCATTAAAATCTCTGCCCATTCCTTGTAAAAGGCTTGAGAAATTACTAAATACCACGAGTATGGTTTTTCCAGACCGTTCTTGTGCACCCTTTCATGCACTGATTGTTTGAATTTGAATTACGTGCATTAATGCCTCCAAAATGCACATAATCCCCTAAATATTGTAAATGAACCCGGAAAAGTGTCAAATTTGAACACGGTGATTAGCAGGGTTTATGTTCATCGTAGAAAAAAACTCATGGATGAAGGACAAAGGAAATTTCGGTGAATTACTATCGCACACGATTCATCTCCGTCGCCTTTGCGAATTGTGTGTGTTCACTCACACATGCAAAAGGAAAAAAGAAAACCCTCGCCCACTTCGTCCCCACTCACTCGCCGCAGACTCCTCCGCAACTCTGCACCCTAAGCTCGACGGTTGTTGGCGGCGGGCGTAGGTCGCGCTCCAAACGGCACCGGATTTGGCCCCTACCGCTTTTCGCCGCCTATCTGCACCGACATTATAGACTCTGGTCGACTCGGGTTTTCTGCGGGATTGGGCTGGGGATTTTTCTCATGGAGAAGGTAATCAACTTAATTAGCGAAATATTCACTCATCTCTTATCGCAGTCCGTCCCTCGTTGTTAATCAACCAGTGGAAATCGCAATTTTTGTTCTAGCTGATCCGTGGGTGTTCATTCATGTGTCCATAGTGCGAGCACAAATCGGGCAACATTGGTCGTGGCCAGTCGCAAACGAAGTTCTATCTCACCATTCCGGATGACTTCAGGGAGCACTCGGTATGTTCAATCTCAACCTACCACGGTCGGCATGGCCTAAATTTGTGAACATATACCGTCTGTTGCTACATTATCTATATATTTGCATCAAATCTTTGTTACATTATCTATTTTTAATTCTATATTTTGTACTTTGCTTTCATCTCTATATATATATATATGGATCTGTTCTATCAGTTACTCGCATATTTGCATCTTGCTCTGTTATTTCAATATATTTAATTTACGATCTTAATTTTCATTTCAAGAAGTACATCCCTTGCTTTGCAAGAATAGGAGTAGAAGGAAATCTTGGGCTTTACTTTGCTAATGACTCCCAGGATGTCATATTGACAACGCAGCATGGATTTACAATGATGGTTAGCGTAAAACTTGATAAAGATGGTCGCTCCTATTTTAATGGGAGCGTTGGAGAAAAATATCTAAGTGTTATGAACTGAAAGCTGGCAATAAAATTCTAGAGCGTGCACCATAGCCTGGTCTAACTAACATGGACATTTACTTCTCCAACGTCATCAGCCGATCAAAGTCTGATCAAGGTTAGTGACCTTTCAACTTTCTTCATGTTGTCATATTACTATTTAAGCAATCAATTGATCACTATTTAAGCAACCAATTGTGATATCATATTCTGACTCCGTTTCTAGGCAGTAACAAATTATATTTACCAATTTATGCGCACTATATATTCTTCTGTCATGTTCTGAATAAATAATACCTTTCCACCTTTTAAGCAGGATATGTTGGATGCATAGTGAACGATATGTATGTTACTAAGCGTACCAAATTTCACTGGAAAGACTTGAAGCATGTCATAAACTTTGTTGATCATCTGACAGAGATAGCACAGCGTATGAACGTTGGATTTTGGATGAGATTAATTAGACCTATGGTGCACACACTGAACAAGACCAATTGTGTGCACAAAATGCTGGTAAAAAGTCTTATTTTAATGTTAATACTCATAAACTATATATATCTTCAACGATATGTTACAATTGTTTTTTATTCTACATGTCAACAGAAATTGCTCCCTGTATCAGTTCCTGGATCGATTTCCCGGCGTGGTCGAATTACACTTGTGCCTGCTAATAACGCCAAAGTGGTTGCAAGGTACTGCATTTCTCGTAAAAATGGAACTAGTCAAATTAACAAGTTCTCGCTTCTCGTGGCAATGCATCCATATTGGAAAATTGGAGACACTGTTTTACTCATGCTCTACCAAGGCACAGGAGGGCTCTTCCTTTTCATTGACGAGATGCCGAGTCACCGTAATCAAGCTGCTTCCAGTGGATAGTTGTGGTTGTTAGCCCTCTGCCTCTTAGAATGTGCTAGCTGCTACTATATATGTTAAGTATGTAGATATGGACTATATGATTGTAGGCCCTTAGCCTCTTAAAATGTGATAGTTGTTACTATGTTAAGTATGTAAATATGGATCATATGGTTGTAAAAACCGTGTACGAAGATCCTCATTTTGTTGAGTAGTGTAACCACTATATATATGTTACTAAAATGTTGTTACCCAAGTTCATAAATTTTCATGGAAAGTATTAGTATCGTACACAGTTCATTGACTTTAAGCGTGTGCCCGATGTCTAGAAGGCATTTGCATATTAACTGTCCATATTGCAAATTCACACACATGTTAACATAAGGAAATGTCGGGATAATTGACCATGGGTACCCCAAAGACGGCAAGATGATATTTCAAGACATCAGGGCTAGCAAAAAACCCTCAGTCCGACTGCTCAGGCCGCCCCAAACGCCCCCCTGTCTGACTGCCCAGGCCGACTCATCACCCGCCTACTCCTCCAGCGGCTGCTCCAGCCGACCTGCTGCGCGGAGTCGGCCGCTGTATCGACCCGACATCGACCCAACACCGGTGAGACGGCTATACCTGAGCATTGTTCATGTGTCACCCCAATCATCATGTATAGTGTCACCTATCCCTTGGCACTATTTATGAAGTGACCTAGGGTACAAGCTTGACATCCACCATGCCCACACCCATGCCCACCTAGCTTAGGAAGTAAGCTAGCCATGCCTATATAAAGCACACATCTATCCATCCACTACTCACTCACGTATGCATACATGCCCACGGGCACACTCCCATTTAGGCAGCCATATGCCATTCGACCACTAGAGCTTGCATGCCCATCCGGTCACCCGCATATATACGAGATCAGGTGCCCATAGCACTGATATTAGATACAGCTCCAGAAGCATTTTGTATCAGATATACCACATATACTCAGACATGCAGGAGTATGGGTATTATCTCTCCAGAGAGCCTCAAACCTGGGTAAACTAGCGCTGCTACTCGCATACCCGTCCCTGGATATTCCGGCAGCGGTCTTGCCCTCACACTCAAGCCACCCTGTGGCATCTGCCGTCTTGCACCCCCTTCCCCCGGTGAGAATACCACGACAGTTGGCGCCCATCATGGGGCAAGCTGCTGCTGGTTTCGCAGTCCGGGCGGGACCATCTTCGCCATCACCGCCGCGGCGTCACGGCGTCTCTCCGGTAGCGCTCGGGGGCTCTACTTCGACCCGCCCCCGGAGCGGCCGCGCGGGACAGCGCGTCCTCGTCGTCGGCCTCACCGCCTTCGTCATCACCACCGTCGCGACGCCGGCTGTCCGTCTGCGTGCGCGCCGCGCACGGGGCCTTGCTTCGGTCGGCCGCATCCGCCCAGGCGCCCGTCGCGTATGCTCCCCTCTGCGTTGCGCCTTGCTCTGGCTGAAACGCACGTTCATTCCTCCATATAGCATCTATGCAAGCTAACTAGATGCAAGTCAAACGATGGTTAAACCATAGCCATACTCAAGCCAGATAATGGTTAGATTCTAGCCATGCATTAGTCTCACAATGCCCATACGCTTCCAAGATCTTTTCCGCTGTAGCTGCTCCTGCTGCATCCTCGTGCTGCTTCTGCTCCGCCAACTCCCCTCGTCGCGGCTGCGGCCTCTTCCAGCTCCCGAGCCGTGGTTGTCGCAGTCTTCCCCATCCGCACGCCCGGGCAGCCCCTCTGCTCGCAGCTCGACCCGCCCGAGCAGTCCCATTGCTCGCTGCTCTGTAACTCACTGCGACCACGGCGGCTGGCCGTTCCCAGCGCGGGCTCCCTCGTCCCTCGAGCAGCAGCGCCCCTGCATTGCATGAGCCCAAGCACCCCAGCACGCTGCTCCTTTCTCGCGCACGGGCGCGCATTGCCTCGACCTCCAGCTTAGCGCCTCCGTCCGCGTGCCACCGTCCGCCCCGACGACGTCCTTACTGCGCCCCGCCTGGCTGCTCCAGCCTCGCGCGCGCCGGCTTTGCCTCCGGCCACGCCCTCGCCCGCGCCGGCCGTAGCCACGGGCCGCCCGACGTCTGCTCACGCCTGCAGCCTCCCCAGCTTGCATCTGCGCCCCTTCGTCCGCGCGGATCTGCGGGCCGGCCTCTGCGCCGCTCCGCAACGAATCCCCACGCCTTGCCGTCTTTGCACCCGGCCCGGACCGGCTTCGCCTCCATGCCGGTTTGCCGTTGTCAGCCGGACGCCGGCTCCCGTGCTCGGCCTTCTCCGCCCGCACCTGGACTCCGGCACCTGCGCCGGGCCGGCTTCCGGCTGTCCGGCTCTGCCCGAGCTCCGCCGCGCAAGCCCCGCCGACTCGCGTCCGCAGCCGGGCCTCTGCCTCCTTCGCGAACCCGGCCGCCGCGAGGCCCTCGCACCCCGTCGGCCTGATGCTCACCGGTCGGCTCTGAGTGCGCCGTCTCCTCCCGCCAGCTTCCCCACGCATGGCTCCCCCGTGTTCCGCCTCTCGCACCCGGCTGGCCGCCTCGCCTGGCCGGCTCCGCCTGCATGCCGGCCATCCGCCTCGCCCAAGCCGGCTCCCGAGCTCGTGGCGGCCTGCACACGAAGAAAAAAGAAAGAGAAAAGGAGAGAAGCTGGCCCGATCAGCGCAGTGCGCCGGCTGCTAAAAAAGAGAGAGAAAGAGGTCGGCTGGGACAAAGAGAAGAAAAGAAAAAACGTCCGTCCGCCTGCTTCGCCACTCGGACAGCTAGACATGACCCGGCCTGCCTGCCCGCTTCAATGTTTGGCCAGCAAGAGCGCCGGCTCGGCCGCATCCCGCTCGCCCCCTGGCCGGTCAAGCTCGACCGGCTTGACCCTCCTCGAGCACCCATAGGCTCGGGGGCTATACCCAGCGGGTGCACTGACGTGCCCCCATGATGAAGACAAAGTAGTTGCCGGGAGATCCGGCCCGACTGCTCAGCAGTCGGCCCGAATTTTGGGGGCTACACCCAATGGGTGCGCTGACGCGCCCCGCGAAGAAAAAGATAAAGTAGTTGCCGGGAGATCCGGCCCGACTGCTCATCTGTTGGCCCGAATCTCGGGGGCTACACCTAGCGGGTGCGCTGACGCGCCCCCGCGAGGAAGAAGATAAAGTAGTTGCCGGAAGATCCGGCCCGACTGCTCAGCAGTCGGCCCGAATCTCGGGGGCTACACCCAGTGGGTGCGCTGGCGCGCCCCCACAGAAGATTGCAAACAAGAGAAGATTTTTGTCCGGCTGCCAGCAGCCGGCAGAAGAGAAAAAGAAGGAAAAGGGCACTGCAAGACGCCTCGACGCCTAGCCGGTCGAGCCTGACCATCCGAGACCCCCTTCGAGCACCCGGAGGCTCGAAGGCTACGCCCAGCGGGTGCGCCGGCGCGCTCCGCGAGCGCTGAGCCGCGCCGGCTGTCTTCGGCAAACTCCGCCTCGGCTACACGAAAATCAATGTGAGCTCCTCACCCGCATATTTTTGCACCGTGAGAGCACGGATAACCTCGAGCGATGCTCGGGGACTATCTTCGCATTTTATTACAGTTGCATCACTGTTCGTCCCGGCGCGAGCCGGAGTTGGCCCGGAGGCTGGCCGCTTGGCCTGAGACGTTCGTTCCCGTAGACGGCTTAGTAGCATGCGCGGTACCAAAGGCCCACTCTTAGTCACAGACCGTAGAGCGGCTGTCCGGCTAGCAAGAGTGAACGCTAGAGGCCACCCACGCGAAAAACGTCCAGGAAGAAAAACGGTTCAGGCGACCCGGCCGTTTCCTTTATGAGTATCTGCTCGGTCGAATCTACTCCCAGAGTCTGAGTACTGTAGACTCCACTTCGCGGCCCACTCTCAGCCGCAGACCACAGAGCAGTTGTCCGGTAAGCGAGAGCACAAGCCAAAGAGCGGAGGGAACACGAAAAAGATTAAGGAGGCTCGGACGAAACCGAGCCGGCACCCTCCCCATAAAACTTGCAATGCTAAAAGAAAATATTTGATATATCTGCGTGGACTAACTTTGTCTTTTGCATGATCATTTCCGTGGGGAATCCCCCTCCTTGCTCGAAGGCTCGGAGGCTACACCCAGCAGGTGCGCTTGCGCACCCCCGCCGAAAGCAAGCCGCGTCGGCTGCGGTCCGTAGTCGGCCGTCATCGACATCTTCTACATCAACACGCGCTAAAAAAATCTCCGCCCAACTTCACCAAGTTACCCGGAGGCTCGGGGGCTACTATCGGGGTAACTGACCATGGGTACCCCGAAGACGGCAAGACGATATTTCAAGACATCGGGGCTAGCAAAAGCCCCTCAGTCCGACTGCTTAGGCCGCCCCAGACGGCCCCCTGTCCGACTGCCCGAGCCGACTCATCACCGGGCCTACTCCTCCGGCCGGCTGCTCCAGCCAGCCGGCTGCACGGAGTCGGCCGCTGCATCGACCCGACATCGACCCGACACCAACGAGACGGTTGTACCTGAGCATTGTTCACGTGTCACCCCAGCCATCATGTATAGTCTCACTTGTCCCCTGACACTATTTATGAAGTGACCCAGGGGACAAGCTTGACATCCACCATGCCCACACCCATGCCCACCTAGCTTAGGAAGTAAGCTAGCCATGCCTGTATAAAGCACACATCCATCCATCCACTACTCACTCATGTATGCATACATGCCCACGGGCACATGCCCATTTAGGCAGCCATATGCCATTCGGCCACTACAGATTGCATGCCCATCCGGCCACCCGCATATATACGAGATCAGGTGCCCATAGCACTGATCTCAGATACAGCTCCAGGAGCATTCTGTACCAGATATACCACATATACTCAGATATGCAGGAGTAGGGGTATTATCTCTCTGGAGAGCCCCGAACCTGGGTAAACTAGCGTGTGCTACTCGTATACCCATCCTTGGATATTCCGGCAGCGGTCTTGCCCTCACACTCAAGCCACCCTGTGGACCCCCCCCCCCCCCCGTGAGAATACCACGACAGGAAACATATGTGTAACATACTAATCGTCGCACACGAGTACTCGCAGACGCATCGTGTGCGATACTCCGCCACCGCAAGCAACTACTTTGCATTTTTCAGAGTTTTTTGTACACACAGAATCGCACACAAAGTAACTGCATTGACCGTCTGTGTTGTAATTTCTCATCGCAAACAGTTCATCCGAGTCAGCTGTTTGCCACGTATCACACACATCTTGTTTACACGACTCGTTTGTATTCTTTTGGCTCATCGCAAACAGTTCATCCATGTGAACTGTATGCCGCATATCACACACATCTTGTTAAGTTGAACCGTTTCTGTTGTGTTCCCTAATCGAAAATAGTTCATCCGAGTTAACCGTATGCCATATATCGCACACACATTGATATGGCTGCTCGTTTCTGTTGTTCTACCTCGTCGCAAATAGTTCGAATGGATTAAGCGTGTGTCCTGCATCGCATACACATTGTTATGGCTGCCCGTTTTTGTTGTTCTGCCTCATCGCAGACGGTTTGAATGGATTAACCGTGTGTCCTGCATCGCACATGCAACTAAAATATAATCCGTGTTTGATGGCTCCGCCATTGCAAACGTTTTGCACCTTTTTTGACGGGTTTTTTACACCACCGTTTGCGATTATTGCATCGCACACGGTTTTGGCAAAGGGTCTCTGATCGTAGTGTCGCGTTAGGAGTATCCTGCAGTAGTGGGTGCATCGTGGGGTGGGATTTTTGTGTTCGGCTCGCATGTTGAAGATAACATGGCAGATACTCCGAACAATAACATTTCTCCCCCATATATGGTCTGGATTTGGGTGAGAACTGACTGTATAGACGGTTAAATTTCGGGGAGCCTACTAGGTTCCCGTTTGATATCCGAACACGCCCGGATGTATGAGGGAGAAATTGTTTAGAAACATGGTAGAAAACAAAAATATCGCCCTACGATCAACCAGGAACACAAAGAAGATGCGTTGAACGGTTTGGATCATATCGTTACTGACTCCAAGTTGCAGCAGAAGAAGACGAGTCAGTGTAGATTGTACTTGGAGTCCCTCGAACCGTAGATGAACGATCCCGCGAACCGCTCATGAATAGTCCCTCGAATAGAAGATCGAAAGCAAGGCCTCTCTACGAGTTGCAAGCGTACGGTCTTAACGATCCGGCAGCGCTTCGTCGTCCAGAGCTAAACGACACTGGAGAATTAGAGGAAGGAGATTAGAACCAAACTGGGTTTAATTATGAGGATTAGAGAATCTAGGTCTAGCTCTAATTAATCAACTAGGACCAACTAGAATTAGAACTAGAAAACTAGAGGAGGCTCCAAAACTTGTGTGTCCAAAAGTGCCAGTACCTTTAGTATATATAAATTGGAGGAGGAGGGGACGCCACAAGGGGGGGAGCCCCCCTGACCGCCCAAGAGGAGGGGGATTCACCTTCCAATTCAGCCTCCCCTCTCTCCTTTTTTTTTGAGACAAACTGCAAAGCTTTATTACTCTATCACAATGTTTACAGGGACGAAACCGAGTTCATTGGGCTGGCCTAACCAAACATGGCGGCCAGCTCCTAATGATAAAGTGTGCTTTGCGAACTTGTGAACCTCGAAGTTCGAGCTATGAAATTCATGCCTAATATTACATGTTTGAAAGGTAGACGTGTGATGCAGTATTTCATGCACAATTGCACCATAACTCCCCCTGCTCTTCTGCTGGATGTCGTCTACGACAACTTTGCAATCACTGGCAACCTGAATCTTCCGTTCATAAAGATCATCAGCTAGAGATAGTGCTTATCTGATGGCCATTGCCTCCAGCGTAGTTGGGTCTGACAGGTTAGGGAAAACAACAGCCGAGGCTTCCATGGGGAGAGTGGTGCCACCTATATTGGGCCCTTGTGGCCCAATATGCTTCCCACCACTTGGCCTTTTAAGGTCCGTTGATATTGAATTAAATATAAAACCCTCCTAACTATTATTATAGCCTTTTATTATTAATTTAACATCACCAAAAGCATTTCCACCTATATATTATTTATCGATAATACCTGGCATTGGCTGATAAACTCTGAAACCCTTCCGGTGACCCTGAAACACTTTTGGTTCCTCTGAAACTATTTCGAATACTAGTGAAACTATTTCACAAATATATTCTCATTATTCCTGTCCAACTAACACTCAGCAGATTGTGATTATCTTAAGCTTGTGACCCTGTAGATTCGATAAAACATAGACATGAACAAAACCCTTTTCATTCAATGACCGGCAGCAGAACCGTGGGCGTCCATATCGATCCCCATGAGTACACGAAAGACATTCGAGTTAGCCTTTGCTTATCATGTGCTATTCAATTTGCTTCGCGATACTTTATAAAACCCGAGGTGAGATATATTGGTATCCTCATACACATGCTCGCTATACCGGTGTCCTCGTTACCAGTTTTATTCTTCGTTCTCATTGACATGTTCTTGCATCCCCGTGACATAGTCACTTGTGTCTGGCCAGACGATGACATACGCCATCACACCGAGAGGGCCCTAAGAGTATCTCTCCGTCATTGGAGGAGCAAATTTCACTCTCGAGCTATCTAGTCCCTTGTCAAACTTTCTGATGAACTTGTAAGTTGTCGTTATGATCACCATGTTACAGATGGCGTTTGAGCAACCCCACATCGTACGGTAAGAAGGGACTAGGTTACTTTCATGGTCTAAGGAACTAAATCACACGCTAAGACTCCATGTTAGAACAGTTGACTTTTGATGATTCTATCTCAAAGTATAACAAACAAGTTTGGGTCGATTCAATATGATTGTTCTTCTAACGTCATACTCTCAATGTTGTTTTAGGACTACCGTTACACTTAGTTATCATCATAATTAATCTTTTGATCTTAAGCATTCAATCACAATCAGCAGATATATAAATATACATTACTAATTATACATGTAAACTTTCTCAAAATCGATGTGGGAATTCTTGCATATCATTATTCTTTTTCTAAAACTTCAGAGTTTAGACCATTTTACGACAGTAGTCATAACCTCTTTTATGAAGATGACAATCATTGGATTCATATTTGCACTACCGAAGTAATAATAGTTGAAATTCAATATATGACAAACAGAACTGAAACAATTAGCATAGGATAATACTCTTATTCCAAACTATTTTGTCTTGCATCACGAGTTATATGCTGGGAAGGATAAATATGAAATCCAATCTGAGTATGCTGGAAAAGGAGCAGGTAAAGGTGGAGTGATTTTCATCGCCGCTAGTTATCCACAGAATCTCGTGCACACATCCATAGAACCATAGCAAGTATTAGTTGCTAGGCAACAGTAGCAATAATCACCGGTGCAGAGCTTTTGTAGGCCGCATAACCCATTTGGTAGATTGATCTTCTCGCTGTCCATGTCGGCGATGATTCGACCTATCGGAATAACAAATGAAACATTGCTAAGCAAACTGCTTTGGATTTGATAAACAAATAGGCCCAAGGATCTAATATGAATCAAAAGAAAGGATGGAGAAATAACCGTGCTCTTACATTGCGCAATAGTAGCATAGCATGTGAGATGTAGCAGCAGGGCTAGAGCAAGGATGCAAATCGCGTGCTTGTCCATCCTACGTTATCGATGGCTGTCGATGAGAAATATTTCTTCTAGAACCACAAGAATTGCTTGCTATCAAGTATCAACATTGATTCATATATATATATATGGAGAGATTGAGAGAATGGATATATGGGGTGCAGAAAACATCAAGCAATAAAATTGGAATGAGTTAATATCTTTCCATAGTATGTAGTACGTCATTAATTTGGTGGCAAAATAGGAATGCAGGTTAGGAAGTTATCCTTTGTGAGATTTGTTTCCTGTTTTCAGATATGTACGTATTAAAATATTAACTAGAAATTTGCATAGGAAATAATGACAATAACGAGATAAATTGTGAAACTTGAAATAGAAGGTCTTAATTTATTAACTCGTTGCATCCTGCTTAAATAGAGAGCTAGGTATTGCATGCCCTATTTGTCAGTGATGTGTTAAGATTTGTGACTTAGGGCATCTTCAACACGGATCACCAAAACACATGTGTCCAAACCATCCCGTCCAAATACTTGTAGCTATCCAATGCATATCATCAAAACGGGCTGGATTGGTTCAGACGTCCGCCACGCCAAACTCCGACACCTCGGATCCACCCTAAAAAACCATCTCCAGACGAAACTAGAACCTTATGCATGCCAGCATTCACAACGCTTGATCAGATGTCTGCCTACCTGCATCCAAGCAGGCGAGCTGCACGAGACGCCTACTCCGATTGTCTGCATTGAACATTCATCACTCCGCCAGCCTCACTATACAAATTTGGCCAGCCATCCCCCAAGACCTCACTTTCGAGCCCATTCTCCCACCTCTCCTACCATTCGAGCCCCTAGTCCGTCATCCATCGCCATGGCCCGATCCAAGATGAAGTGGTTCAAGATGCTGGCGTCGACCTCGTTGCGAAGGTCGGCGCCACGGACGCTCGACGTCAAGCCCGTACTAGGGAGGGCCAACCTCCGAGCTTGGGTGAGGAGAAATAGGAGGAAGGCAACCCCATGGCCATGACAGGGGCTGAGGCTTTTGCAATGGCGGAGGACAAGGTGCCCGCGGAGGAGAAGACGATGTCGTTGGCGCTGCACCGGTGTCCAACTTCATCAAGCTACAGGTGAAGCAGAAGTTCAACCTCACACTCCTTGAGGAGCGCCTCATAGCGGTGGTTCAACTCAAGGCAAAACGCGTAGATGTTGCCACCATGGCAGAGGTCCTCGCAAGCCTGGGTGTCCTCGACAAGAACCGAGCAGTGCTCTCATCCGTGCAGAGCCACCGCACCACTGATGGTGAAGGCCGCGAGGTCCGCATCAACGACACACGTCGAGTCTGGCTCTTCGAGGAGCTCAAGGCCGCCGGTGACTAGGCCCAAGACCAGTGCAACAATTATGCCAAGAAGGTATCCTTCAACGACTCTTGTTGTGTTTGGGTTTGTCGCCAATCATGAGGGAAGTAGTTATATGGATCTTTTGCTGTGAACACCAACTAAATATAAGATTGATGTTCACGATTTTGTGGGGAATATGGTTGGATGGCCTCCACCCAGCCAGCAATCAACGGACACATCAGAACGTGTCTACAGACGTTTGATGATCCGTGTTATAAGACGTGTTTGGTAAACTGTAGCAATTGAGCCAAGCTGCATGACGAGAATAATCCAGTCCGAATGGTGCAAAAATCTACATAAACATATAGTTTGGTTATCAGCATGGTAGTTGGTGGGGTTTGGCAGCATGAGTTCTTTCAACATAAGGAATCTAATGGCCAAATGTGAGCGTCCATCCAATCATAGTTTTCTAATCCGAAAAACATTTAGCTAGTAGGATAGAGTGGGAAAAGTTGGCATGGCTGCTGGCATGAACTGTGGCCATTGTGTGGAGATGTACCTAAGAGATGCATGGTTTGTCTGTTAGGCTCAGCTGGGTGATTGTTGTCTGACTGCGTCCGACTGGTGCATACAACCGGCTGGTGCAATTTTCGTCCTCAACAAAGCATATTAAACTAAAAAAATGGCAGGCGGTCATAATTCATGCCAGCAGCCATGCCAACGGCCGACACACATGTCAGCCTAAAAAAACAGCACACAGTTTATGTTGGTGCACTTACCATCGGCCAGCACACAAGAAAGGGCGGTAGTCCAATCACGCCATGCATCTCGGTCGTGGTCATGCTGGCACACTTGTCAGAATACAAAAAAGATGGTGCTCTTTGTCATTGATCAATCATCAAGCTTGAGCATCTCCCTCTGCATCTTCTCAAACTAAGGCCTCTTCCTCAGGGACACCGTGCTCAAGTCCACTGTCATGATCTCCATCTCCTTCATCATGCAAGCGAGCCCCACTTCTTTTGCTTTGGTACTCTCGATCTCTAGCTTCTTCGCTTGCAAGTCCGCCTCCATCTCTAGCTTCTTCGCTTCCATCTCCGCGTCCATCTCGAGCTTCTTCCTTTGTATCTCCATGTAGGCCGTCATTTGCTCGTCTTTATCTTGCTGACACTTCTCCTCCCTTGTTTCCTTTTGGGTCATCATGCCTTTGTATCTCCATGATGCTGCATCACGCTCCTTCTCTTTCTTGGAGTTGGTCTTTCCTCGCGGCCGCAGCTTCTCGCCCTCACCATGCTCCTTGGCGGCTTGCGGCCCTCCATTCTTCTTGAGTGCGACATATTGCTCCTTGAATTTCTCGTTGCTCTTTATGATCATCCAACAATGGGTGAGCGTGAACGGCTTGTTCCCATGTTGGGCCTTGAATGCCTCCAAAGCTTGAAATGCCTGCAAATGAAGACAAAAATGCATATTCATATGTGTAATGGACATGCAAGCATGAAACACGAAAACGAGAATGAAGATGGAGGAATGTATACCATGTCTTTGATGCCAAGGCCACTCACAGGACGACCCTCGATGCTCTCAAGGGTGGCACAAAACTTGTTGCGCTCTTGTTGTTGACCCTCCAACGCTTCGAGAGGGACATCCAACCACGCTTGATCTCCATCTTGTATGGCGTAAACTTCTTGCGTTCATGGAATTGGCGATGAACTCTCAACCAAAAGACTGATCGCTTTCGCTCAGCGCTGATCTTGGGATCTTGTCCAATATCTCTCCAACATTCACAAAGGAGTTTGTCCTCGTCCTTCATGTATGCCTTTGTCTGAATGCTTTGGCGCTTCTTGTTTGCATTGGCTTGGGTGGTGAGCTCGTCGGCAAATAAAGGCTCCCCATTTATGTCCACTTCATCTTCTTCCAGGCCGTAGTCGTCCGGGAAATCGTGGCCTTGCGGGGACATGTTGTCAATGCCATATTGGCCTTGCGGGTAGGGGACAGCCGCGCCACCATGGCCTTGCATGAAGGGGTCGGTCGGGCCCTCGTGACCTGTCGTGAAGGTGGCGTGGCCGTCTTGGCTTTGGGTCTCATCGGTATCGTAGGTCGTGCCATTGACGCCGCCCTCAAAGATGATGTTCTCCATGACGAAACGGTTTGTCGTGTCATCATTCGTGGTCGCCGACATTGTGTCGAACAGGTTGCGAACGTCGGGACGCATGTCGGTGGGGATCTCATGCGGCGGTTTGCTTTGGCCCGCGGTGGATGACCCACCGGCCACAGGTGTGGCTTTGAGGTCGATGGCCATGGGCGCTGGCGTGGTCGGCACGACCACTCTCACCTCCGGCGAGCAGTCCACAAGAGAGGTAGAGAAACCGAAGGCCTGCAGGTGGGGATGGAAGTCAGGCGTCTGCGGTGTGGTAGACGTGCACAACGACTTTGGCCGTCGGGAACAAATGGCCGAGAAGCTCGTGCTGGCTAGGGCCGTTGTCAAACCCTAGGTAGAGTAGGGCCTGCTTCATGGCCGCTGCGACGAGGGCCATGTTCTCCACGATGGTGGCTTCTTGTCGGCTTCCAGCTTCCTCCGGCCAACCCTCTTGGCCGACTGAATGGCCCGCTGCGTGTCCGTCGACTCCTTGAACGGCGCCACCTTTTTGCGGACGTCGCAAGGCTTGCCGGCGATGGAGGCAAGGCCAACAAAGGTTCAACACGTCGTCCATGGCAAAAGCGTAGAGGTTCGACACGTCGTCCATGGCAAAGGTCAAGGTTCGACAAATAGTCCATGGCAAGCCCAACAAAGGTGACGCGTCGTCCATGGCAAGTTGAGGGTTTTGGGGAAAGGAAGGGAAAGGGGAGGAGGGGGGAGGGTACAAGGGCTGGCATCACACCGTTCGCACCGAGCCAAACCCTGCTCAAATTTGGTCCTAAAATGGGCCAAACGCAAACTTCGACGCGTCGTCCATGGCAAGTTTATGGGAGGGTTTTTGGGAAAGGTAGGGAAGGGCGGAGGAGGGGGGAGGGTATCACACCAAGGCAAACCCTGCTCAAATTTGGTCCTGAAATGGGCCAGACGCGAACAAAAAGCGATCGCTGGGTCGGGTGTCGACATGTTGGGTTGGCTTTTTCATCTGTTTCTCTCAACCAGTTCTCTCAACCAGCGTTGAACCAAAAACATTTGAGTTGGCGTGTTGCTCTAACTGATCAATCGTTGGAAACATTGAATTATAATTAGCCATTCAGCTTTATGTTCTAGCCCAAGTTTCAGTTAGCATGTACTCCCTCTGTAAACTAATATAAGAGTGTTTAGGTCACTACTTTAGTATTCTAAACACTCTTATATTAGTTTACGGAGGGAGTACTAGAATTAGGAAAATCAAGGGATTTGGTGGAGATTTAGAAAATGATTCATGTGAATAGAATCATAGATTTGTGTGAATCAAAAAACACTTAGCAAACAACAGCAAGATGGAAACAACGATATCATGAAAACAAAACCACATGAATGTCCAGCAGAACAACCATATGAAGTATTATCTGTATGACAGCTCCAACTCAGCGTCGCAAAAAGGTACACAAACCGAAGATAACAAGAGTGGTTCCAAGAGCACAACAGGACCCTACAACTCGACTAAATAAAATAGGTAGAAAGCTCTCTTCTCTTCACTGGGTGGTGGTGGTGGTGCTGATGATGTCCGAGTCACCTGAACAATGTAACTGGTGTCAGCAGATATTACAGGGAGCAAGAGGAAACAAATGCAAGTGATCTGAATGGCAACGAACCAGGGTCAAGGATGCTGAGGCAGCACACCCGGTAGTACTTGCCGCAGGCAGTTCCAAGATCAACATTGTCTGAAACACAATGCAAATTATTAGCACAATTAAACAGGCAGACAACTATTTGCGCATAAGGTGCTATAAGAGAGAAGCAATCGGACAAAAAAAAAGGGCCTGAAAGAGCAAAATTATCTTACTTCCGTGGAAGTGGTGCACGCTAATTTTCGCCAACATAGCGTAGTACTCAATCTCTGACTTCCTAAGGGGAGGGCAGTTGTTCGCGAGGATGATCAGCTTCCCTGAATATTGAAACAAATTCTCATATTAGTACTCAGAATCACATGTAAACAGGTGAACACTAGAGCAATCTTATGAGTGCAACGAATATAGCAATGCCATCCTGTGGCACAGGTGATTCCATGGAACCATTTGATAGAACAACAGAGAATATTTTCAACATATAACAAAAAATATTTCATCCTCCAATTGTTCCCCAGATAATGATACATGGGAAGTCTTAAAAGGTAGGCTGAAATGATTCTAGGGCCCTGCATTCATCTCCATGGCGGCAAAAGATGCCAAGGAGCCAAATTTCAGTCCCGTTCTACAGTCCAATATTCTAACACAACAAAAAGTAAAAATCATTACAAAAGCACAAACCACTGGAATAAAATTGTAGAAATGAAAAAAAGAGAAAAACAATCTATAAACGCCCTAAATGGCAAGAAAACTCATCTGGCTGTATCAGTTTTAAACTCCAAACTGCCCAACAAAGATGCAATTGCCTCAGGCAATGCATCCACCTCTTAGGCACACCAAAAGCAAGACAACAAGCTAAACTGCAGTACAAACTTAATTCAGCAAATAGAAATATTCAACCTCCCACTGTCCACTAGACATGGAGGAGGTCTTGTAGAAGTCTCAATACAAGAGGTGGCTTGTTTTAGGGAGCTGTATTCATCTCTAAGGCACAGCCAAAGCAAGCCAGTGAGGTAAACTTCAGTCCCAGTCTACAAACTAATTTGATAGGTACAAACAACAATGTGTCCCACTCTACAAACTAAATTCATCGGAAAAAACTACAAGACAACTTCCAACACACAACCGAAAACACAGCACAAACAGCTATCAGCAAACAGAAATATTTCAACCTCCCATTGTCCACTAGACATTTAAAAGGTCTGGCAGAAGTCATAACTAAGAAGTGGCTTGTTCTAGGGCGCTGTATTCATCTCTAAGGCACGGCAAAAGCAAGCCAATGAGGTAAACTTCAGTCCCATTCTACGAACTAAAAGTTTCACCGCTACAAACTTCACTGGGCACCATTACAAACATGCAGAGAATACATATACAGTTCAGCTTATCCCACAAATAAGTACAGCAAGCAATTGACAGCCACAAATCAGACATTAACCACCTCATTCTACAGAAGCTAATCACGCATCACCGGAATTAACATAGTCCCAAGCGTAAGTTACAGTACGACCCTTCGGATCCAGCAGACCAAGGAACTAGCAGATCAGCCACAACGACAAATAAATCAACAATGACAAATAGATCCATACCCTTGGAGCTGCGCAGCGTCTTGAGGACGGTCTTGTAGCCGAGCGTGTACTTGCCGCTCTTCATCACCAGCTGCAGCTTGTTGTTGATGTTCTCCCCGCTCTTCTTCTGCAGAGCGCACCCATCACCAATCGAAAAACAGTGAGAAGATCTCTCAGAAAAGAGAAAACCACCGCATCAACCGAGGAACGAATCAAGCTGAAATGGAAGGAGCGGCGGGCGGGGATCGATTAGGGTACGTACCGCCTTCTTGGTGGGAGCCATCGCGTCGGGCGAGCGAGCGTGGGGAAGGGGGTGCGGATGGCTTCGGGGGAGGCGGCGGCGCAAATGGAGGGCTCGCTAGGGTTTAGCGGCAGGGGCTATATAGGTGCGGCCGCGCGGACGAGACTGCCGCGACGGATATGGGCTGGACCGGGCCTCATTGGGCCGAGAATGAACCCAACGGGCCATCGCGTTGAGCTGGCGAGGTGGGCCCGTGTTGCCAGACTGCTCGGTCGTAAATAGAGGTACCGGTTGATCCGTAGCCCCCCTACGCGGTGTGTCTCCATTCGCAAAAACCCTAGCACGAGCAGCGCCGCCGCCGCAGCAATAAAGGCGTCGCCGGAGGAGATGAGTGGAGAGGGGGAGGGGGAGGGGAAGAGGAGGGTGCTGGACATCCTCGCGGGCTCCGACGACGACTCGGACGGCCCCGCCGAGGACTACTCGAACTTCCAGATCGACGAGGGGTACGCTCGCCGCTACGAGCACAAGAAGCGGCGCGAGGCGCTGGACCGCCTCAAGGAGAAGAAGAAGAAGGAGGCCCTCGTCGCCGACCCAGACGACGAGGACGACGACGACTCCGACGACGAGTCGGACGAGGACGAGGCCGTCGCCGCCGCCTCCCGCCGCGTCGACCGCCGCGTGCTCCAGGTCATCCGCCGCATCCGCAGCGGCGACAGCGCCATCTTCGACAAGGACGCCAAGGTGTACTCCTCCTCGTCGGAGGACGAGGACGAGGACGGCGCCGAGGGGGAGCCCAAGGAGGGGAAGAAGGCCAAGAAGGAGCGGCCGCTGTACCTCAAGGACGTCAACGCTCAGCACCTGCTCGAGGAGGGCCCCGAGTTTGCCGCGCAGGCTGGCCGCGGCAGCAAGTATGACCGGATTGCGTACAACGAGCTCCAGAGGGACGGGCTCAAGGAGTTCCTTGAGGCGGAGAAGAAGGCATTGGGGGATGGCGATGATGAGGAGGAAGATCTGTTCAAGGCGAAGCAGGCTGAAGGAGATGGTGGCGACAGCGAAGAGGACGAAGACGAGAAGCAGACCGAGGAGCTGTTGGGTGAGGTTTTTGGGGATGATGACAAGCTGGATGACAATGAGAAGTTTTTGAAGAATTACATCCTCAATAGGCCCTACCTTGAACCAGCGCCGGAGAAGTTCTCGCTGGATGATATCCAGGAGGTCTCACAGGAAGAGGATGTGATCGAAACTCAGGAGGACTATGAGGATATTTATAATAAGTTGGGGAATTATAAATTCCGGCATGAGGAGGTGGAAGCTTCAGAGGGAGTGGTGACTGATCGGGTAATGGGACATCCCCGGGTTGTTGAGGGGTCTGTGAGGAAGAAGGAGAGCAGCAGAAAGAAGCAGCGCAAGAGCAAAGAGGAACGGCTTGCGCGAGCCAAGCAGGAGCAGGCAGAGGAGCTGAAGCATCTCAAGAATTTGAAGAAGAAAGAGATTGCTGAGAAGCTTGAGAAGATCCGGATGATTGCTGGAATTGAAGGGGAAGCTGCCTGTAAGCTTGGTGCAGATGACTTGGAGGAAGATTTTGATCCAGAGGATTATGACAGGAAAATGCAGGAGATGTTTGATGACAGCTACTATGGTGCTGATGAGGTTGATCCTGGGTTTGGAAGTGGAGATGATTTGGATTTGGTCAAACCTGATTTTGACAAGGAAGATGAATTGCTTGGGTTACCTAAAGATTGGGCACCTGATGGTAAAGAAGGGTCTACTGCCACTGGTGAGAAGAAGAAAAATAAGGAGCTTGCAAATGGTGAGGAGGAAGGCGAGAAAAAGAAGGGGAAGATCTCTCTCAAGGACAAGGTGGAGCTTGAGAAGGAGCTTGATGAGTATTATAAGCTAGACTATGAGGACACCATTGGAGATCTGAAGACACGGTTCAAGTATAGGCAAGTTCAGCCAAACAGTTTTGGACTGGAGACGTATGAGATACTGCAATCAGATGACAGGGATCTGAACCAATATGTATCCATGAAGAAGCTAGCACCATATAGGGAGGATGAATGGCAGGTGACTCATCATAAGAAGCTGAGCAAAGATTTGATCCTTGGAGGACAGAAGATAGAAGGCAAGAAGGTCAAATCTCACAAGAAATCTAAGTCTGGGGAAGGCCCTAGTTCTGGGAGGCCAGAGACAGATAAGCCAACAAGTGAACAAGAAGAAACTGATGGCAAGACAGAGTCAAAAAGCAAGAAGCACAAGACTGGGAAGAGATCCAGGTCCGAGGATGGTCCTGGTCCTGAAAAGGCAGAGGAAGTCAAGTTGACAAGTGAGCAAGAAGATGCAGATGCCAAGACAAAGTCAAAGAAGAGCAAGAAGGCCAAGACTGGCAAGGAATCCAGGTCGGAGGAAGACCCTAGTTCTGGAAAGCCAGAGGAGGGCAAGTTAACAAGTGAAGAAGAAACAGGTGGCAAGAAAAAATCAACTAGAAGTGAGCGAAGGAACCGTCGAAGGAAGGAGTTGAAAATATCCAGGGACAGACAGGGGGCATACGGGCTGATAGATCTGAAGAGTCAGAAGAGCAATTGATTTTGGGGATTCAGCGTAGTTCATATGGAAACTTCAGTTTTTCGATGCACCTCTCTGTGGGTGTTGCCGTGGTGGAAACATTTGCTTGGAGCCATCAGTATACTATCTATGTAGGATATTGTCGTCTAATCTTGGAAGTTATGAACCCATTGTTATCCTAGTAGCAACCTATTTGTGTGTGAGTTTTGAAGGCAGTCCGTTCGTGAAAGATATAATTTCTTTGTTTTACTGTTACAGTTTTATTTCTCTTGTGATGTTCAGTTTTATTTCGCTTGTGATTTCTTGATGAGTGGTTTAAAGCAATGGTTATCTTTCTAAATTATCATCGCATCTCTATGATTTGACAGTTGAAATCACATACGCCCTAGTAGTAGAAAGTACCTGTTCCTCATGACATCGATTACATGGTACTCCCTCCATCCCATAATATAGGACGCTTTTTGACACTTTACACTAGTGTAGTGTCAAAAAATGTCTTACATTATGGGACGGAGGGAGTAGTAACTAATAGCAATAATACACTCTTTGTTTCCTTGAGCAATCTTGTTAGTTTCATGCATAAACAAATACCCCACTGTTTTCTCCATTTGTTTAGTACAGCATTGCCAGTAGTTGGGACTGCTTTTAGGAATTGCCTTCTGTGCAGTCTAAAATGTAATTGAGTACTGTAATACCAAGTCAGATAGATAGATCAACTGCAAAGTGGACACAGTTGCTCTACTGGGCCTCTTCTCTGCAATAAAAAATGGGTTCTGTTCAGGCACAATATGCTCTCGTGTTCACCGGCTGAAGAAGAAAGCTCCATCAATCAATAATAGTGCATGAGAAAGCAGTAACCTAGAACCAAGTCTGGCCTCACCGAGTGAAGACCAAGTCAAAGTAGCAGCCCCGGCCCAGAGCAGTGGCTAGCGACCAGGTCAACACAATTAGCATCTCCTCAACCATCATCTGCTCTGCTCTTGTCATCTTGCCCTCTGCAAAAAAAGGAAGTACCTGGTGAGTTTATTCCCTTTTGCTGGTTGTTGGCACATGTCCCTTTCTTCTGCCGTCACAATCTCCCCACACCCCCTCCGTTATGCTCTCTGTATAATTGCCACAGGGCAGATGTTTATATATGAAGTCCCTATCAGCTCCACAACTACTGTTTCCAGTTCCTGCTCTGCTGTTCCCCAATCTCCCTTCTCTCCCCCTCAGAGACACCTGCGATCAGTTTGTTCTTCCGCTAGCAGTGCTTACCGTTTTCATTTCTCGTGTGAAGCAGGTCGATTCGTGCCGGTTCACCGCCAGCCCCGGTTGCTCCTGCCCTCTAAGGCTCTAGGGGCCTTACTGGTGTTTGCTTCCTCAAGTTTCAGGTTCTTTGGTCAAATAGCCAGTTGAAGCTGCTCTTGCTGCTGCACAATGTCAACAACTGAAAGCAGAAGGCTGTCCGATGACTATGAAGTTGCGGATGTCCTTGGCCGAGGCGGTTTTTCCATAGTCAGAAGAGGTGTGAGCAAGTCTGATGATGGAAAGACCCAGGTCGCAATAAAGACTCTCCGAAGGCTCGGCCCTGCGATGATGGGGATGCAGCAGGGGTCAAAGGGCGCGCCGAGCTCGGGCGGCCTCCCGCTGTGGAAGCAGGTATCCATCTCCGACGCGCTGCTCACCAACGAGATTCTTGTCATGAGGAGGATAGTGGAGAACGTCGCGCCGCACCCGAACGTCATCAGCCTGCACGATGTGTACGAGGATGCGCACGGCGTACACCTCGTCCTCGAGCTGTGCTCGGGTGGCGAGCTGTTTGACAGGATCATAGGGCGCGAGCGGTACTCGGAGTTTGATGCGGCCGCTGTTGTTAGGCAGATTGCTGGTGGGTTGAAGGCTCTTCACAAGGCCAACATCATACACAGGGACTTGAAGCCAGAGAACTGCCTCTTCTCGGACAGAAAAGAAGATTCCACGCTGAAGATTATGGATTTCGGTTTGAGTTCTGTAGAAGATTTCAGTGACCCGGTTGTGGCGCTGTTTGGGTCGGTAGATTATGTTTCACCAGAGGCACTCTCGCGGCAAGAGGTTTCGACTGCAAGTGATATGTGGTCTGTTGGGGTGATTCTGTATATTCTTTTGTCCGGGTATGTTGGTCATCCTGTCTTGTAGGAGTAGTAATTTCCTTGGCATGATTTCGTCATTGCAGTTTGCAGACTTTGATCTGTATATATTTCAGGTGCCCACCATTTCATGCTGCAACCAATCAAGAAAAGCAGCAAAGGATCCTGCAAGTAAGCATTCCTCTTCCTCTCAACTAACATCTGAGGAAAATGTCCTCTTTTTTCGGAAATTTAAAATGTTCTTCAGTGGTGATTAAACTGGTTTGGATTTTCATTGTGATTCATATGGGGAAAATGTTGTGCAGTGATTGGTTTGAAAATGTTGTGCAATCTTAACCCTGTTAGTATTTCTACAACCAGCTAGGACAATGTTGATTGATTATGTAGACACACTTGTAGTGGGAAGGGAGTTAAATCAGTTTCCCGGAATGATCTTTGCATTTTCTTGTGAAACAGAATCACCGTGCCTGCGAATATAATATTTGTGGTTTATAAGTTCTGTAAACGCTCTTCCAGTATAAATTATGGGTGAGGCATTTTGATTCAGTCTGCAAAGTTAGCATGAGTGTCCACCTTCTGTCAACTGGTTTGGAGCAATTGACCTTGAATAGTACAGAGACATGACTGCCAATCATTGCTGAATTTTATTCTTCTGTTAGTTGTTGCTACTTGAATTCCAATTTGTCTTATCTGATGTCCAGCTCCAAACTTCCAATGGGCAAGTTTCTTTGAGATGTGTGAGTCAGTAGCTAACTGGAGATTCCTTTGAGCATGCAAACAAAATATTTTCTTAGAGAGTGAGCCAAAATAAGGGCCCTTATGGATATCTTTTTTGCGAGTATTATGATGTGGGGTTAATTGAAGATTGTGTCGTAAGCCACTGAAAAAGGAATTGACACCTTTTTTTCTTTGAAGAATTAAGTCCCCAAAACTAATAGGTGTCTGAAGAACTTGAGCACTTGAGTGTCTATATATACAAATTCCCTTGATTGCTTGCTTCAACAAAGAACCCACCAATCTTGCACTAGTCAGAGTCTAATCTAATGTCGTTTGTTTGATGTGCTTCTTTCAGGGTGAATTCAGTTTTCAGGAGCATACATGGAAAACAATAACTTCATCAGCCAAAGATTTGATTTCCAGTCTGCTTTCCGTTGAACCTTACAGAAGGCCCACTGCGAGTGATGTCCGTCTCGTGCTCCCTTTTTGCTCTTCGCACTCTACTTATTAGTCGATATAACTGTAGTTAACTGTGGGCCCGTTATGATGAAAAACCAGCTTTTGATGCATCCTTGGGTGATAGGAGACTGCGCCAAGCAAGATCGCATCGACGCAGAGGTTGTCTCGAAACTGCAGAGGTTCAATGCTAGAAGGAAATTGCGGGCAGCAGCAATAGCCAGCGTCCTGAGCAGCAAAGTGGCATTGAGGACAAAAAGGCTGAGGAGTCTTTTAGGAACCCATGACCTTACCTCGGAAGAGCTAGATAACCTGAGGCAACATTTTGCACGGATGTGAGTGTCCAATCTTCAAAATATTGTTTATTACTTGAACAGTGACAACATTTCTCAGTTAGTGACAAGATGAATAGCGTAGTTGTGTGTTTCTTCAATCAGTACATTTGATACCGGCTATATTTTGGCTCAATACTTGAATTTATCTACAAAGTGCTCCTGTTGCAGATGCGCAGATGGAGAGAACGCCACACTAACAGAATTCGAGCAGGTGCTGAAAGCAATGAAGATGGACTCGCTGATCCCTCTAGCTCCTCGTGTATTTGATTTGTTCGACAACAACCGTGACGGAACCGTGGACATGAGGGAGATCCTTTGCGGGCTCTCCAGCCTGAGGAACTCGCGGGGCGACGACGCTCTGCGGCTCTGCTTCCAGGTAAACCCCAAAACAGCGTGACTCTACTGGAGAAGGTTCTTGTGATGATGATCTGACCAAAAACACTACTGTTTCAGATGTACGATGCCGATCGGTCGGGCTGCATCAGCAAGGAAGAGCTGGCTTCGATGCTCCGGGTAAGCAGGGCAGACACAGAGACACTACACACTACCTGTACTGTACCAGATCAGATTGTTGTTCTGAACACAAACTTGTTGCTGTGGCTGCTAGGCGCTGCCTGAGGAGTGCCTCCCGGGGGACATCGCGGAGCCGGGGAAGCTGGACGAGATGTTCGACACGATGGACGCCAACGGCGACGGCGAGGTCACCTTCGACGAGTTCAAGGCGGCGATGCAGAAGGACAGCGCCCTGCAGGACGTCGTCCTCTCATCCCTGCGACCCGGGCAGCAGTAGACTTCTCCATTTCAGATCGAATTTGTACTAGCTGAACGTGCAGTCTCCTGCCTGAACTCTGTCTTTCCCTCCACCGGCTGCTGTAAAATGGAAAGGGGAACAAAAACAGTAGATGCTGCGCCGTTTGTGGTTAAACACTTAAACTCCTGCACGATATTTATTTCTAAGGGAGCACATATTCATCTGGTCTGGTGCCTGAGAACGTTCTTCAACCTCCAGCCGTACCTTCTCTGGTCTACCTTCTAGCATCGACCGACCACCTCGCTGCCCCGTCATTCCCTGGCCTCCCCCACTCGTTCTGATGCCGCCTCCGACCATCCCTACAAATCTGTACACCGACCAGATTTCCTTGATGACCTGCACCCTCTCCTTCGACCTGAGACGTCGCAGCTTACTCTGTCGTTGCCTCCGATCATCCCTCTAAACATGTACCCCGTTCAGATTTCCCTGACAACCCGCACCCCTCCCCCTCCTCGACCCACACTAGTCGATCCGCTTCCTCGCCTCCGGTTGGGACGAGCTTTTCTGCCGCTGCCTCAGACCACCCGTCTAAACATGCATTGTGACCAGATTTCTCCGATGACCCATACCCCTTACCTCGATGTTAGGAGGCTCCTGTAATGTGTCGGTACATGGGCCTGCTCCCTTCGACAACACATGAGCGGGACCTGGGCGTACGCCACATCGAGCGATGCTTGCTATAAGTACCAACGAAGGCAGTATTTAACAAAAAAACTACCACAATTCGTGAAACCGTGTCTATAAACTATCATTTTACAAATTTGTGCGAAAAACTACCATTTTTTCACTAATCTTTGACTAAAAACTACCATGTATGAAAAATGCCCGATTCAACTTGTTTAAACTCGATTATGAAAAAATAAAAACGCAATCAGGTCCCTGCAAAGACACGAAAAAAAGCAATCGGGTCCCTGTTGCCGGCAAGCTCATTCCCGCCTCCGCCTTGGCTAGCAGGTCACTGGAAGATGCCGCGCAGCCGGAACCTGCCGCGCGACGAAGCAGATTGGGGAGCCGCCGGTCGTCGGGTAGCAGTGCGCAAGGCGGAGCCTCTCCCACCAGAGCGCACGGCAGGCGACCGCCCCGAGCACGCGCACCTACGGAGGAGAGAGGAGGCATAGCCGGGGTCGACTCCGGCTGGCAGCTCGTCTCCATGCAAGGGGCGGGCATGCTTCCGTGCGGCCTGGCGGCGAGCACGGCGAGGCTGCAGCACTGCTCGCTGGGGAGGAGCTTGAATGTGATGCCTCGTCATGCTCCTCGGCACGGCAGCCGGAGACCTCGGCCCGGCAGCCGTGGCCTTGGTTCCGGCACTGCACGGACCTGAAGCCGGAGAAAGAGATCGAGGCGGCGGCAGCCTTCACCGGAGGCGGAGAAGATGAAATACTCCGGCGGCGCTGTCATATTCGAGTTTAATTTCGTCGAAATCAGTCGTTAGTGTTTTTTGTCAAAGATTAATGAAAAATGATAGTTTTCCGCACAAATTTGTAAAGTGGTAGTTTGTAGGCACGGTTCCACGAATTGTGGTAGTTTTTTGTTAAATACTCCAACGAAGGAGACAACAAATAGGCTATCCAGGCTTGGATCAGAACGGCAAGGGCGCGACATCTTTTTTTCTTTCTTTCCAAATTGTATTAGAGAGAGATAGAGGTGTATCTATGAGCGTAATACAAAAAGTGAGATCCAGACCCTAACATCATGGTATCAGAGACCACCTACCACCCCTCTTCGCCGCCACCGCACTGGAAACCTGGCTCTAATACCCTTTTCACTGCCCCGCTAGTCTTTTCGATGTCTCCTTTGTTGCTACTTATAGTAAGCATCAGTTGATGTGGCGTACACCCGGGTGAAAGACCGTGGATGTCGCCTAGAGGGGGGGTGAATAGGCGCTTTTAAAATAATTACAGTTTAGACTTGAACAAATGCGGAATAAACCTAGCGGTTAATTTGTCAAGCACAAAACCTGCAATAACTAGGCTCACCTATGTGTACCAACAACTTATGCTAAGCAAGATAAACCAGTAGGTGATAGCAAGATATATGACAAGAAACAATATGGCTATCATAAAGTAAAGTGCATAAGTAAAGAGCTCGGGTAAGAGATAACCGAGGCACGCGGAGACGACGATGTATACCGAAGTTCACACCCTTGCGGATGCTAATCTCTGTTTGGAGCGGTGTGGAGGCACAATGCTCCTCAAGAAGCCACTAGGGCCACCGTAATCTCCACACGCCCTCGCACAATGCAAGATGCCGTGATTCCACTAAGGGACCCTTGAGGGCAATCACCGAACCCGTACAAATGGCAACCCTTGGGGGCGGTCACCGAACCCGTACACTTTGGCAACCCTTGGGGGCGGTCACCGGTACCCGTCAAATTGCTCGGGGCGATCTCCACAACCTAATTGGAGACCCCGACGCTTGCTCGGAGCTTTACACCACAATGATTGAGCTCCGAACACCACCAACTGTCTAGGGCGCCCAAGCACCCAAGAGGAACAAACTCAAGGGTACCAAGCACCCAAGAGTAATAAGCTTCTCAACTTGTAACTTCCACATATCACCATGGAGAACTCAAAACGATGCACCAAATGCAATGGCAAGGGCACACGGAGTGCCCAAAGTCCTTCTCTCTCAAATCCCACCGAAGCAACTAATGCTAGGGAGGAAAATGAGAGGAAGAACAAGAAAGAGAACACAAAGAACTCCAAGATCTAGATCCAAGAGGTTCCTCTCACATAGAGGAGAAAGTGATTGGTGGAAATGTGGATCTAGATCTCCTCTCTCTTTTCCCTCAAAAACTAGCAAGAAACCATGGATGGATTGAGAGTTAGCAAGCTCAAAGAAGGTCAACAATGGGGGAAGAACACGAGCTCAAAGGATAAGGTTCATTGGGGAAGAAGACCCGCTTTTATAGGGCCTCCCGAATCCAACCGTTATGTGCTCAGCCCGCACACGAGCGGAACCGCTCCACGAGCGGTACTACCGCTCAGGTGGAAGAAACAGGGAAAATGAGCAACAAAACATGAACCTTGGGGTGGTAGTACCGCAGGAGACATCGGTACTACTGCTGGGTTAAGCGGTACTACCGCTCCCTTCGGCGGTATTGCCGCGCAGAACGAAGAGTAAAGGGAAAGAGGGAACCGGGCGGTACTACCGCGGAGGAAGGGCGGTACTGCCGCTAAGGAGCGGTACTGCTGCACTACTGCCGCAGCGAGGTACCGCACAATTCGACACAGAAAAAGACCCCTCGAAACGACGCGGTAGGGACTGTTGAAGAAGGTCTCCTGCCTAAACTCTGTCTTTCCCTCCATCGGCTGCTGTAAAATGGAAAGGAGAACAAAATCAGTAGATGCTGCGCCGTTTGTGGTTAAACACTTAAACTCCTGCACGATATTTATTTCCAAGGGAGCACATATTCATCCGGTCTGGTGCCTGAAAACGTTCTTCAACCTCCAGTCGTCCCTTCTCTAGTCTAACTTCGCCTCCTGCGACCACCTCGCTGCCCCGTCCTTCCCTGGCCTCCCCCGCTCATTATGCGCCCTCCTATGACCATCCCTCCAAACCTGCACACCGACCAGATTTCCTCGACAACCTGCACCACCTCCTCCGACCCGAGACGTCGAAGCTTACTCTGTTGTCGCCTCCAACCATCTCTCTAAACATACCCCTTGATGAGATTTCTCTGATAACCCACACCCCTCCCCCTGCTCGACCCACACTAGTCAATCTACTTCCTCGCCTCTGTTTGGGACGTCACAACTTGCTCGGTCTCTGCCTCAGACCATCCCTCTAAACGTCCACTATGACCACCAGATTTCTCCAACGACCCACACCCCCCTACCTCGACGTTAGGAGGCTCCTGTAATCTGTCGGGACATGGGCGTGCTCCCTTCGACATCACATGGGTCGGGCCCGCACCACATCGAGCGATGCTTGTTGTAAGCACCAACAAAGGAGATAACGAACAAGCTATCCGGGCTTCGATCAGAACCGCGACTGCACGACATCTCCTTTCTTCTTTCTTTCTTTCCAAATTGTATCAGAGAGAGACGGAGGTGTATATGTGAGTGTACAGAAAGTGAGATCCAGACCCTAACATCGTGGTATCAGAGACCACCTACCACCCCTCTCCGTCGTCGCTGCACTGGAAACCTGGCTCTGATACCCTTCTCACTACCCAGCTAGCCTTTTTGATGTCTCCTTCGTTGGTACTTATAGCAAGCGTCGGTCGATGTGGCGTACATCCGGGTCCGCCCCATGTGCCATCGAAGGGAGCAGGCCCATGTACTGACAGACTACAGGAGCCTCCTAACACTCGACCATATTAATTAATCTGCTTCCTTAGCTTCACCTGGGACGTCATGACTCACTGCCGCTTGCGGCACTGTCCCCTTCTCCAACGAGATCTTGGCTCGGCCTCGTCGCGATCAACATTCCTTGCTCCCATTTGTCACCTCACCCCCGCCTTCGGCCTCGTTGCAAAATTCGACTGCCGCAATTGTTGGCTTTTGTATTTAAACAAGCAGGTAGCACTACAAAAAACAAACAAGCCGTGAAGCAAAAAAGACCGAGCCTTCTGTTTTTTTTAAAGGAGCTCAAACTATTAAATGAGACTTCCCTTAAGTGTGAAGAAAAACTAAAATGGTCTGCTGCACCTAGACAGGTAAGTTGGCGCCAAAACCTCATGGAGTTGCCGCCAAATCGTCCATTTCATTTTCTGTTCCCTCACGAGATGGATCAATCTAAACCGTTGATTTATTTGGACGGTGGCCAGCAGCACGATGCTGAACAAAACCCTCGGTCCCCAATCCCTCGATTTGTTCCCCATCCTCCACCACGACATTCCCACAAGCCGCCATCCATGGAGGCGGCGGCCTCAGCTGCTGTTGCGGCTGCCAAGGAGACGGCGCTGGCTGCGGCTGCTGCGGCATCGGCTGCTTCCAAGGAGGCGGCGGCGGCGGCTGCGGCTGTGACGGAGGCAGCGGCGACCGTCAAGGAGGCGGCGGCGAAGGCTTCGGCTGCTGCGTTAAACGCGAAGGAGGCAGCGGCCGTGGCGACGGCTGCACGGGAGGCGGCGGCTGCCGCTGCCGCTAACGTCGCTGCCGCGACGGCAGCACTGCAAGCTTCAAAGAAGCGCAAGTTCCATCTTGTCGACGACCAAGATCCGCCGGGGAGTGGCAACTCCGATGATGTTGATGTGGGGAGCGTCGATCTCACTGATGAAATTGATGGGGGAGCGTCGATCACATAAGCCGTGTCCCCGACGCCGTCCTGGGCAGCATCGTATCTCTTCTCCCCACCAAGGAAGGGGCACGCACTCAGGCCATCTCCCGCCGGTGGCGTCCGCTCTGGCTCTCCTCTCCTCTGAACCTCGCGTTAGACCGTGGACCCAATAGCAAGGAATTGATTACAAAGATACTCTCTGAGCATCCTGGCCCCGCACGCCGCTTCTCGGTCTGCATCTCTCAGAACGACGACAAGATCGAAGGCTGGCTTAGTTCCCCAGCCCTGGACAACCTAGAGGAGTTCGAGCTTACCTACACGTTCTGGGGCAACAACAAGGACAAGTTGTGCCTGCTGCCATTGTCCGTGTTCCGCTTTTCGCCCACTATCCGCGTGGCCACATTCTACGGCTCCCATTTCCCCAACTTGATCGCGCAGCTGTCCCTGAAGTTTCCGTGCCTCAAGCAGCTGACCTTGGAAAGGGTCACCATCTCGGAGGACGTTCTCCAGGGCATGCTCTCTGGCTGCCCTGCCTTGGAAAGCCTTGAGCTGATGAAAGTTTTTGGCATTGATCGCCTTTGCATCAGCTCCCAAACTCTTAAAAGTTTACGCTTTTTCGCCGGCTGGACCAGTCAAGGTCTCTTTTTGCATGAGTTAGTCATTGAGGACGCCCCGTGCCTTGAGAGATTGCTACGTCTTGATCCAGTGGGCACAAAGTCCATAAAGATAATTGGTGGGGCACCTAAACTGGCGATATTGGGTATGCTGTCTGAAGATATATCTGAACTCCACCTTGGAAGTTCAGTTTTTCAGGTAGCAGCAGTGTTCGTCAATTGCAATCGACATTCTTATGTGCAGGCTATTATTCTTATATCTGCCATTTTTTTGCAGAAAATGATTGCTGTCAGTTTGACCACCAAAATGCACACCATGAGGGTTTTGGCTCTCAGATCTACTGGCCCTAATTTGGATGCAGTGGTTAACTTCCTCAAGTGCTTCCCTTGCTTGGAGAGGTTGTATGTCATTGTGAGTATAAAACATAGTTGTTTGCGTTAAATTTCAGTTTAAGCATTTGATTGGCATGCAATCTAGCCAACTATTGTATTGCTAACCTGCTGGCAATTTCTTGTGTGTTTTTTGTCTTTATCTCCAGTTCAAGTCATGGGAGGTTATCAATAATGTCCGGAGTTATGATCCACTGGACCCAATTGAATCCCTTGAGCTCCATCTCAAAAATGTGGTGTTGAAGAATTATGACGGCACCAAGAGTTCATCTATTGACTTTGCCAAGTTCTTTGTTCTGAATGCAAAAGTGCTAAAGGAAATGAAAATCACATTGCCTTACCACCGCCGGCACAGATGGTTTGCTAAGCAATTCAGCCTGCTACGAGTCAGAAGTAGAGCTTCTCAAGATGCTCAAATTGAAATGAGATGTGGCAGTCACGAGTATTTCACACACATCAAGCGTACCCATGATTTGTCAACTGACGACCCCTTTGACTTGCCCTCCATAGGGTGCTCAAAGTGTAAAGAGAAGGGTCTAGGAGATGCGGTATACCAAATTTAAATAGAACATTGGGCTGCCAAGACCACCAACCTGTGGTGCTAGCCAGTAAGCCTCCAAGCCTTTCTCTGATGTAGTTGGTGCCCATCCTGAAAATTGACTTGCCTTCTTTTCAAAGCCCAAGCTTTTGTATCTAGCCTATAATGTTGTCCCAGCCGTCTACTTCATTTAGCAATGGAATGTTTTGTGGCCCACTCAGGATTTTACCAGGACAAAGGAGGTGGTGTCCAAGCTCATGCTTCAAATCTCAATTTGCGTAATGTATTTTCTGTTCTATCGCGCTTGAAACGGTTCATCAGTAGTTTATTTTATGTTCTATTGCGCCTAAAGGGGTTCCTCAGTGGTTTATTTTCTGTTCTATTGCGCTTGGATGCTGGTTTTTAATCTGTTGTGTTTAGTTTGTAATCCTCGTATCTTTGCTGTTCGGTCTTGTATCGTAAGCTAGTAACACCAACCGTTACTACATTTTTTTTATACATGTATGGTCTGGAAGTCGCAAAGCAGAGTACCGCCTCCTCCCATAAGCAGAGATCCATAAATTGGCATGAAAACACATGTGCGATGGCAACAAATATACTACCCAGCATACATCTTTTCGTATGGATGGTGTCCTGTGATAGTCGTTCCTTTACATGCTGAACTTATTTTGCAATTCTATTGTGAAACCTAAGTCTGAAACGACTCCCAGTCTACCACTGAAATGAGATTCAGTTAGTTGATCGGCAGTCCTACACTCCTCCCAAGTTCTGAAAATGACAGTCCAGTAAGGTACAACCATCACCTTCTTAATTTATTGGAGCAGCAGCTGCTGTAAGTTTTAATTAAGAAACCTGGAAAAACAGTTTTAATCAAGATACAACTCAGAATTTGCAGCAGTCTATTATAATTATTCTCAACTCAAGTCAGTTTATGTTAACAAGTGAGGCACACTACATCCTGTTTGTTTACCCATCCTAATATTGTTGTCTGGTTTATGTACAAGTGCTGTGTCAACTGAGCATGGAGAATTGAACTCTCTAGTTCCCGGCTTAATCTGTCTCTGGTTGGTCACCCCCTTTTCTTCTGCTTTTGTTCTCAAACTATCTTTTCTGCTGAGTGCCCGTGCGTTGCCACGGAATAATAAATAAAAGCTATATAGAGAGATTGATTATCTGCATTTTCTGTTCTACGAATGTATTTATCAAGGGTATTTTGTATGCGATGCCTGACTATCTAACAACAAAATTTTATTTTCCCCTTGTTTTACATTAATGTTATTGTGTGTTTCACATAAAATGACCCATGTTGTATCATATAAAAATAAATGTTACTCCTGAAATACCATGATGCAGTTTCTCATAGTTCAGGCCGCATATAAAAATAAATGTTATTAGATCCAAAGTTCAGGCAAAAATCGTAATGATATATGACTGCAGTTTCAATTTAGTGAAACTAAATTAGAAAAACTAAAGCACAGGGAGGGAAGGAGAGTCGCTGCATTGGTATTCCATTATTATATTTGATGTAAGTTCTTCCCTCAAGTATGCTCCTGTTGTAATGTCAAGGGCTATGTATTCCAATTTCTAAATACACATGAGATAATATAAAGGTTAAAGAAATATGACCTACTTATTCTATTTCTCAAAGTTGAAGCACAAATGAAAAGAGTACAATTCATGATTGCCATAAGCCAAAGAGTACAATTCATGATTGCCATAAGCCAAAGAGTACAATTCAAGATTGCTGCAAAGTTCCTTAACATTGCCATCACCTCAGTTTTGTTACTTTTCTTGACAATATACTCCTGAAATCTTGTGAAACAAAACCTTCATTATCCCCCCCCCCCCCCCCCCCCCCCATATGCATACACTTCCATTTTATACAATTAAGGGATTGAAGTGTTGACATATGTGAGATGTCGTTGATACCTCGGTAACATTGGTAGTGCAAAGCTAGGCCCCGGCCCCCAACAGTGACAAAAATATCGCCTTTCAAGGGGCTAAGTCCTTCTGCAAGGCATTCGAAAATGCATTGTGAGAATAGAATAGGACATCCATTTTAGAAAAATTGATATGATTCTGATATGCAAAGTTCAGAGTAATTGGTATCTGCTTTCCATGTTTCATCGGAGCTTGCTGTGTGGAAAATCAATTGTACACAATATTAAGATTACAAAAAAACTCACGCGGCAACACATTACGAAGCTTGGAAAAACAGAATAAATATTGTGATTGCCAAATTAGTTGAAGGAAATAAGGGGTTATAGAATTGTGATACTTGTGTGAGGACTCCCATAGGAAATAATGTTCTTACTCGATGGACGTACGTTCAGAGGCGTGCGCATCGGAGGATACCACCAATACGACCAGCCTCGCCGATTCCAACGTCAAACAACTTAATCAACCCATACTTTGTCTTTGGGAACATGGAAATGACGCAATGAATCACATAGCAATCCTTGTGCGGCTGCTACGACAGTGGCCAGGGTTTGGGTTATCCGGAAGGAAACTTGGGTGCGACTGCTACGCATTTTCTGCTGATTGCAAGAACCGCAACGACCAGACGATGACTGAAGTGAGCAAACACGTTCAGGTTCTTTTGGCATAGTGAGTGGCATCCTATTCCTAGCTACAAACAGTTTGAGGCCAAACAGACGGCGGCATCACAAATAGAGAGCTGAAATAAATTGCAAAAGCAGAAGAACAACTTAATATAATCCAATAGATCAAGCAAAAATAATCAAAACAAACTTTCTGTGTGTTCTTCCACTGAATAGTTGGAGTGCTTTAGTAGCAGTATCGAACTATCGATATATTAGATGCCGCTGTCAGTTCTGAACTTATGAATTATGATAGTATAGGCGGCCTCTCTTGGGTTTTGTCACACAAGCAGAAACAAAGAGAAGAGAAAAACACAACAAGCAGCAGCGAGAATGAAAAACGCTGGAGGGTAGCATCACTCACATGAGCCTGCTATGAGCCTGTGACCGTGACGGTGCCCATGCCGCCCGTAGCCCCACCCGGCGTCCTGTTCCTCCATGGCTCCATCACACACGACGGCTACATGTACATCCACGCGAAGGGCTCCAACCTCACCATCATCCATTGCTTCCTTCGTCTCCTATTCCATCCACCGGCCAACAGCCGCTCCCGTCGCTGTTGTTGCGACTGGGATGATGTGTGTTGTAGGCTTGAAATCCTGCTTGCACAATATGGGGCACTGTAAGACAGTACATTACACATCCTACAGGTGCAAGCCGTGATCCGCACCGTCGGGAGCGAGTCCACGATGACAACGGCGCCGACGCTGATGTGGACGGCCACCTCGCAGTCGACGCTGATTCTGGCGAGGGCAAGGGCATGCCTTGGCGAGGTGGCGACACCGTCATGGTGCGGGTGTTGGGTTTCGTAGTAATTTCAAAAAAATTTCCTACGCACACGCAAGATCATGTGATGCATAGCAACGAGAGGGGAGAGTGCTGTCTACGTACCCACGCAGACCGACTGCGGAAGCGTTGACGCAACGTAGAGGAAGTAATCGTACGTCTTCTCGATCCAACCGATCAAGTACCGAAACTACGGCACCTCCGAGTTTGAGCACACGTTCAGCTCGATGACGATCCCCGGACTCCGATCCAGCAAAGTGTCGGGGAAGAGTTCCGTTAGCACGACGGCGTGGTGACGATCTTGATGCACTACAGCAGCAGGGCTTCGCCTAAACTCCGCTACAGTATTATCGAGGAATATGGTGGCTGGGGGCACCGCACACGGCTAAGGAATAGATCGCGTGGATCAACTTGTGTGTTTCTGGGGTGCCTCTGCCTCAGTATATAAAGGATTAGAGGGGGGAGGCTGGCCAGCCACAGGAGGCGCGCCAGGAGAGTCCTACTCCCTCTGGGAGTAGGACCCCCCCCCCCAATCCTAGTTGGAATAGGATTCCTTGAGGGGGGAAAGAGAGAGAGGGGGCCGACCACCTCTCCTAGTCCAAATAGGACTAGGGGAAGGGGGGAGGCGCACAGCCACCTTGGGCTGCCCCTTTCTCCTTTCCACTAAAGCCCACTAAGGCCCATATAGCTCCCGGGGGTTTCCGATAACCTTCCGGTACTCCGGTAAAATCCCGATTTCACCCGGAACACTTCCGATATCCAAACATAGGCTTCCAATATATCAATCTTTACGTCTCGACCATTTCGAGACTCCTCGTCATGTCCGTGATCACATCCGGGACTCCGAACAACCTTCGGTACATCAAAATGCATAAACTCATAATATAACTGTCATCGTAACCTTAAGCGTGCGGACCCTACGGGTTCGAGAACAATGTAGACATGACCGAGACACGTCTCCGGTCAATAACCAATAGCAGGACCTGGATGCCCATATTGGCTCTTACATATTCTACGAAGATCTTTATCGGTCAGACCGCATAACAACATACGTTGTTCCCTTTGTCATCGGTATGTTACTTGCCCGAGATTCGATCGTCGGTATCCAATACCTAGTTCAATCTCGTTACCGGCAAGTCTCTTTACTCGTTCCGTAATACATCATCTCACAACTAACATATTAGTTGTAATGCTTGCAAGGCTTATGTGATGTGCATTACCGAGAGGGCCCAGAGATACCTCTCCGACAATCGGAGTGACAAATCCTAATCTCGAAATACGCCAACCCAACATGTACCTTTGGAGACACCTGTAGTACTCCTTTATAATCACCCAGTTACGTTGTGACGTTTGGTAGTACCCAAAGTGTTCCTCCGGTAAACGGGAGTTGCATAATCTCATAGTCATAGGAACATGTATAACTCATGAAGAAAGCAATAGCAACATACAAAACGATCGGGTGCTAAGCTAATGGAATGGGTCATGTCAATCAGATCATTCATCTAATGATGTGATCCCATTAATCAAATAACAACACTTTGTTCATGGTCAGGAAACATAATCATCTTTGATTAACGAGCTAGTCAAGTAGAGGCATACTAGTGACACTCTGTTTGTCTATGTATTCACACATGTATTATGTTTCCGGTTAATACAATTCTAGCATGAATAATAAACATTTATCATGATATAAGGAAATAAATAATAACTTTATTATTGCCTCTAGGGCATATTTCCTTCAGTCTCCCACTTGCACTAGAGTCAATAATCTAGTTCACATTGCTATGTGATTAACACCAATAGTTCACATCTTTATGTGATTGGTTCACATCTCCATGTGACTAACACCCAAAAGGTTTACTAGATTCAATAATCTAGTTCACATCGCTATGTGATTAACACCCAAAGAGTGATCATGTTTTGCTTGTGAGAGAAATTTAGTCAACGGGCCTGCCAAATTCAGACCCGTATGTATTTTGCAAAATTCTATGTCTACAATGCTCTGCACGGAGCTACTCTAGCTAATTGCTCCCACTTTCAATATGTATCCAGATTGAGACTTAGAATCGTCTGGATCAGTGTCAAAAAAACTTGCATCGACGTAACCCTTTACGACGAACCTTTTTGTCACGTCCATAATCGAGAAACATATCCTTATTTCACTAAGGATAATTCTGACCGTTGTCCAGTGATCTACTCCTAGATCACTATTGTACTCCCTTGCCAAATCAGTGGCAGGGCATACAATAGATCTGGTATACAGCATGGCATACTTTATAGAACCTATGACTGAGGCATAGGGAATGACTTTCATTTTCTATCTTCTGCCGTGGTCGGGCTTTGAGTCTTACTCAACTTCACACCTTGTAACACAGGCAAGAAACCTTTTCTTTGACTGTTCCATTTTGAACTACTTCAAAATCTTGTCAAGGTATGTACTCATTGAAAAAACTTATCAAGCGTCTTGATCTATCTCTATAAATCTTGAAGCTCAATATGTAAGCAGCTTCACCGAAGTCTTTCTTTGAAAAACTCCTTTCAAACACTCCTTTATGCTTTACAGAATAATTCTACATTATTTCCGATCAACAACGTCATTCACATATACTTATCAGAAATGCTGTAGTGCTCCCACTCACTTTCTTGTAAATACAGGCTTCGCCGCAAGTCTTATAAAACTATATGCTTTAATCAACTCATCAAAGCGTATATTCCAACTCCGAGATGCTTGCACCAGTCCACAGGTGGATCGCTGGAGCTTGCACATTTTGTTAGCACCTTTCAGATTGACAAAACCTTCTGGTTGCATCATATACAACTCTTCTTTAATAAATCCATTAAGGAATGCAGTTTTGTTTATCCATTTGCCAGATTTCATAAAATACGGCAATTACTAACATGATTCGGACAGACTCAAGCATAGATACGAGTGAGAAACTCTCATCGTAGTCAACACCTTGAACTTGTCAAAAACCTTTTGCGACAATTCTAGCTTTGTAGATAGTAACACTACTATCAGCGTCCGTCTTCCTCTTGAAGATCCATTTATTTTCTATTGCTTGGCCGATCATCGGGAAAATCCATCAGAGTCCATACTTTGTTCTCATACATGGATTATATCTCAGATTTTATGGCCTCAAACCATTTCACGAAATCTGGGCTCATCATCGCTTCCTCATAGTTCGCTAGTTCGTCATGGTCTAGTAACATGACTTCCAGAACAGGATTACCGTACCACTCTGGTGCGGGTCTCACTCTGGTTTACCTACGAGATTTGGTAGTAACTTGATCTAAAGTTATATGATCATCATCATTAGCTTCCTCACTAATTGGTGTAGTAGTCACAGGAACAGATTTCTATGATGAACTACTTTCCAATAAGGGAGCAGGTACAGTTACCTCATCAAGTTCTACTTTCCTCCCACTCACTTCTTTCGAGAGAAACTCCGTCTCTAGAAAAACTCCGAATTTAGCAACAAAAGTCTTGCCTTCGGATTTGTGATAGAAGGTGTACCCAACAGTCTCCTTTGGGTATCCTATGAAGACATATTTCTCCGATTTGGGTTTGAGCTTATAAGGATGAAACTTTTTCATATAAGCATCACAACCCCAAACTTTAAGAAACGACAACTTTGGTTTCTTGCCAAACCACTGTTCAGATTGTGTCGTCTCAACGGACTTAGATGGTGCCCTATTTAACGTGAATGCAGCTATCTCTAATGCATAACCCCAAAACGATAGTGGTAGATCGGTAAGAGACATCATAGATCGCACTATATCTAATAAAGTACGGTTATGACGTTCGGACACACCATTACACTATGGTGTTCCAGGTGGCGTGAGTAGTGAAACTATTTCACATTGTTTTAATTGAAGGCCAAACTCGTAACTCAAATATTTTACCTCTGCGATCATATCGTAGAAACTTTTATTTTCTTGTCACGATGATTTTCTACTTTACTCTGAAATTCTTTGAACTGTTCAACTGTTTCAGACTTATGTTTCATCAAGTAGATATCCCCATATCTGCTCAAATCATCTGTGAAGGTCAGAAAATAATGATACCTGCTGCAAGCCTTAATATTCATCGGACCACATACATCAGTATGTATGATTTCCAACAAATCTGTTGCTTGCTTCATTGTTCCGGAGAGCGGTGTTTTAGTCATCTTGCCCATAAGGCATGGTTCGCAAGCATCAAGTGATTCATAATCAAGTGATTCCAAAAGCCCATCAGCATGGAGTTTCTTCATGCGCTTTACACCAACATGACCTAAACGGCAGTGCCACAAATAAGTTGCACTATCATTATTAACTTTGCATCTTTTGGTTTCAATATTATGATTATGTGTATCACTACGATCGAGATCCAACGAACTATTTTTCATTGGGTGTGTAACCATATAAGGTTTTATTCATGTAAACAGAACAACAATTTATTCTCTTACTTAAATGAATAACCGTATTACAATAAACATGATCAAATCATATTCATGCTCAACGCAAACACCAAATAACATTTATTCAGGTTCAACACTAATCCCGAAAGTATAGGGAGTGTGCGATGATGATCATATCAATCTTGGAACTACTTCCAACACACATCGTCACTTCACCCTTAACTAGTCTCTGTTTATTCTGCAACTCCCGTTTCGAGTCACTAATCTTAGCAACTGAACTAGTATCAAATACTGAGGGGTTGCTATAAACACTAGTAAAGTACACATCAATAACATGTATATCAAATATACTTATGTTCACTTTGCCATCCTTCTTATCTTCCAATTACTTGGGGTAGTTCCGCTTCCAGTGATCAGTCCCTTTGCAGTAGAAACACTTAGTCTCAGGCTTAGGACCAGACTTGGGCTTCTTCACTTGAGCAGCAACTTGCTTGCTGTTCTTCTTGAAGTTCCCCTTCTTCCCTCTGCCCTTTTCTTGAAACTAGTGGTGTTGTCTACCATCAACACTTGATGTTTTTCTCGATTTCTACCTTCGTCGATTTCCGCATTACGAAGAGCTTGGGAATCGTTTCTGTTATCCCTTGCATATCATAGTTCATCACGAAGTTCTACTAACTTGGTGATGGTGACTAGAGAATTCTGTCAATCACCATCTTATCTGGAAGATTAACTCCCACTTGATTCAAGCGATTGTAGTACTCAGACAATCTGAGCACATGCTCACTAGTTGAGCGATTCTCCTCCATCTTTTAGCTATAGAACTTGTTGGAGACTTTATATCTCTCAACTCGGGTATTTGCATGAAATATTAACTTCAACTCCTGGAACATCTCATATGCTCCATGACGTTCAAAACATCTTTGAAGTCCCGATTCTAAGCCATTAAGCATGGTGCACTAAACTATCAAGTAGTCATCATATTGAGCTAGCCAAACGTTCATAACGACTGCACCTGCTCCTGCAATAGGTCTGTCACCTAGCGGTGCATCAAGGACATAATTCTTCTGTGCAGCAATGAGGATAAACCTCAGATCACGGATCCAATCCGCATCATTGCTACTAACATCTTTCAACTCAATTTTCTCTAGGAACATATCAAAATAAACACAGGGAAGCTACAATGCGAGCTATTGATCTACAACATAATTTGCAAAATACTACCAGGACTAAGTTCATGATAAATTTAAGTTCAATTAATCATATTACTTAAGAACTCCCACTTAGATAGACATCCCTCTAATCCTCTAAGTGATCACGTGATCCAAATCAACTAAACCATAACCGATCATCACATGAGATGGAGTAGTTTTCAATGGTGAACATCACTATGTTGATCATATCTACTATATGATTCATGCTCGACCTTTCGGTCTTCGTGTTCCGAGGCCATATCTGCATATGCTAGGCTCGTCAAGTTTAACCTGAGTATTCCGCGTGTGCAAAACTGGCTTGCACCCGTTGTAGATGGACGTAGAGCTTATCACACCCGATCATCACGTGGTGTCTGGGCACGAGAACTTTGGCAACGGTGCATACTCAGGGAGAACACTTCTTGATAATTAGTGAGAGATCATCTTACAATGCTACCATCAATCAAAGCAAGATAAGATGCATAAAGATAAACATCACATGCAATCAATATAAGTGATATGATATGGCCATCATCATCTTGTGCCTGTGATCTCCATCTCCGAAGCACCGTCATGATCACCACCGTCACCGGCGTGACACCTTAATCTCCATCGTAGCATCGTTGTCGTCTCGCCAATCTTATGCTTCCACGACTATCACTACCGCTTAGTAATAAAGTAAAGCATTACATCGCGATTGCATTGCATACAATAAAGCGACAACCATATGGCTCCTGCCAGTTGCCGATAACTCGGTTACAAAACATGATCATCTCATACAATAAAATTCAGCATCATGCCTTGACCATATCACATCACAACATGCCCTGCAAAAACAAGTTAGACGTCCTCTACTTTGTTGTTGCAAGTTTTACGTGGCTGCTACGGGCTTAAGCAATAACCAATCTCACCTACGCATCAAAACCACAACGATAGTTTGTCAAATAGACTCCGTTTTAACCTTCGCAAGGACCGGGCGTAGCCACACTTGTTTCAACTAAAGTTGGAGAGACAGTCGCCCGCAAGCCACCTATGTGCAAAGCACGTCGGGGGAACCGGTCTCGCGTAAGCGTACGCGTAATGTTGGTCTGGGTCGTCTCGTCCAACAATGCCGCCAAACCAAAGTATGACATGCTGGTAGGCAGTATGACTTATATCGCCCACAACTCACTTGTGTTCTACTCGTGCATATAACATCAACATAAATAACCTAGGCTCGGATACCACTGTTAGGTTTCGTAGTAATTTCAAAAAAAATTCCTACGCACACGCAAGATCATGGTGATGCATAGCAACGAGAGGGGAGAGTTTTGTCTACGTACCCACGCAGACCGACTGCGGAAGCGTTGACACAACGTAGAGGAAGTAGTCGTACGTCTTCACGATCCAACCGATCAAGCACCGAAACTACGGCACCTCCGAGTTCGAGCACACGTTCAGCTCGATGACGATCCCCGGACTCCGATCCAGCAAAGTGTCGGGGAAGAGTTCCGTCAGCACGACGGCGTGGTGACGATCTTGATGTACTACAGCAGCAGGGCTTCGCCTAAACTCCGCTACAGTATTATCGAGGACTATGGTGGCTGGGGGCGCCGCACACGGCTAAGGAATAGATCACGTGGATCAACTTGTGTGTTCTTTGGGGTGCCCTGCCTCTGTATATAAAGGACTAGAGGGGGGAGGCTGGCCGGCCAAGGGAGGGCACGCCAGGAGAGTCCTACTCCCTCTGGGAGTAGGATCCCCCCCCCAATCCTAGTTGGAATAGGATTCCTTGAGGGGGGAAAGAGAGAGAGGGGGCCGGCCACCTCTCCTAGTCCTAATAGGACTAGGGGAAGGGGGGAGGCGCACAGCCACCTTGGGCTGCTCCTTTCTCCTTTCCACTAAAGCCCACTAAGGCCCATATAGCTCCCGGGGGGTTCCGGTAACCTCCCGGTACTCCGGTAAAATCCCGATTTCACCCGGAACACTTCTGATATCCAAACATAGGCTTCCCATATATCAATCTTTACGTCTCGACCATTTCGAGACTCCTCGTCATGTCCGTGATCACATCCGGGACTCCGAACAACCTTCGGTACATCAAAATGCATAAACTCATAATATAACTGTCATTGTAACCTTAAGCGTGCGGACCCTACGGGTTCGAGAACAATGTAGACATGACCGAGACACGTCTCCGGTCAATAACCAATAGCGGGACCTGGATGCCCATATTGGCTCCTACATATTCTACGAAGATCTTTATCGGTCAGACCGCATAACAACATACGTTGTTCCCTTTGTCATCGGTATGTTACTTGCCCGAGATTCGATCGTCGGTATCCAATACCTAGTTCAGTCTCGTTACCGGCAAGTCTCTTTACTCATTCCGTAATACATAATCTCACAACTAACATATTAGTTGTAATGCTTGCAAGGCTTATGTGATGTGCATTACCGAGAGGGCCCAGAGATACCTCTCCGACAATCGGAGTGACAAATCCTAATCTCGAAATACGCCAATCCAACATGTACCTTTGGAGACACCTGTAGTACTCCTTTATAATCACCCAGTTACGTTGTGACGTTTGGTAGTACCCAAAGTGTTCCTCCGGTAAACGGGAGTTGCATAATCTCATAGTCATAGGAACATGTATAAGTCATGAAGAAAGCAATAGCAACATACTAAACGATCGGGTGCTAAGCTAATGGAATGGGTCATGTCAATCAAATCATTCATCTAATGATGTGATCCCGTTAATCAAATAACAACTCTTTGTCCATGGTTAGGAAACATAACCATCTTTGATTAACGAGCTAGTCAAGTAGAGGCATACTAGTGACACTCTGTTTGTCTATGTATTCACACATGTATTATGTTTCCGGTTAATACAATTCTAGCATGAATAATAAACATTTATCATGAAATAAGGAAATAAATAATAACTTTATTATTGCCTCTAGGGCATATTTCCTTCAATTCGGACATCGGAAAGGTTGCGAGTGATTCGGGTATTTTTGGGAGTACCGGGGAGTTACGGGAATTCGTATTGGGCCTTAATGGGCCATACGGGAAAGGAGAGAAAGGCCTCAAGGGGTGGCCGCACCCCTCCCCATGGGCTGGTCCGAATTGGACTAGGGAAGGGGGGCGCCCCTTCCTTCCTTCTCCTTTTCCCTTCCCTTTCCTTCCCTCCAACTCCTACTACATGGAAGGGCTCCTAGTTCTACTAGGAAAGGGGGAATCCTACTCCCAGTGGGAGTAGGACTCCCCTAGGGCGCGCCATAGAGAGGGCCGACCCTCCCCCTCCTCCACTCCTTTATATACGGGGGCAGGGGGCACCCCAAAGACACAACAATTGATCTCTTGATCTCTTAGCCGTGTGCGGTGCCCCCCTCCACCATAATCCACCTCGATCATATCGTAGCGGTGCTTAGGCGAAGCCCTGTGTTGGTAGAACATCATCATCGTCACCACGCCGTCGTGCTGACGGAACTCTCCCTCAAAGCTCGGCTGGATCGGAGTTCGAGGGACGTCATCGAGTTGAACGTGTGCAGAACTCGGAGGTGCCGTGCGTTCGGTACTTGATCGGTCGGATCGTGAAGACGTACGACTACATAAACTGCGTTGTGCTAACGCTTCCGCTTTCGGTCTACGAGGGTACGTGGACAACACTCTCCCCTCTCGTTGCTATGCATCACCATGATCTTGTGTGTGCGTAGGAATTTTTTTGAAATTACTACGTTCCCCAACAGTGGCATCAGAGCCTGGTTTTATGCGTAGATGTCATATGCACGAGTAGAACACAAGTGAGTTGTGGGCGATATAAGTCATACTGCTTACCAGCTTATCATACTTTGGTTCAGCGGTATTGTTGGATGAAGTGGCCCAGACCGACATTACGCGTACGCTTACGCGAGATTGGTTCTACCGACGTGCTTTGCACACAGGTGGCTGGCGGGTGTCAGTTTCTCCAACTTTAGTTGAACCAAGTGTGGCTACGCCCGGTCCTTGCGAAGGTTAAAACAACATCAACTTGACAAACTATCGTTGTGGTTTTGATGCGTAGGTAAGAACAGTTCTTGCTAAGCCCATAGCAGCCACGTAAAACTTGCAACAACAAAGTAGAGGGCGTCTAACTTGTTTTTGCAGGGCATGTTGTGATATGGTCAAGACGTGATGAGATACAAGTTGTTGTATAAGATGATCATGTTTTGTTGAAGTTATCGGCAACTGGCAGAAGCCTTATGGTTGTCTCTTTATTGCATAAGATGCAAGCGCCAAATAATTGCTTTACAGTTATCACTATGCGATAGCAATAGTTGCAAGAGCAATAGTTGGCGAGACGACCATGTGACGACACATTGATATAAATCAAGATGATGGAGATCATGGTGTCATGCCGGTGATGATGGAAATCATGACGATGTTTTGGAGATGGAGATCAAAGGCACAAGATGATGATGGCCATATCATGTCACATATTTTGATTGCATGTGATGTTTATCTTTTATACATCTTACTTTGCTTAGTTATGACGGTAGCATTATAAGATGATCTCTCACTAAATTTCAAGATAAAAGTGTTCTCCCTGAGTATGCACTGTTGCCAAAGTTCGTCATGCCCAGACACCACGTGATGATCGGGTGTGATAAGCTCTACGTCCATCTACAACGGGTGCAAGCCAGTTTTGCACACGCAGAAATACTCGGATTAAACTTGACGAGCCTAGCATATGCAGATATGACCTCGGAACACTGGAGACCGAAAGGTCGAGCGTGAATCATATAGTAGATATGATCAACATAATGATGTTCACCATTGAAAGCTACTCCATTTCACGTGATGACCGGTTATGGTTTAGTTGATATGGATCACATGATCACTTAGATGATTAGAGGGATGTCTATCTAAGTGGGAGTTCCTAAGTAATATGATTAATTGAACTTTAATTTATCATGAACTTAGTCCTGATAATATTTGCATATCTATGTTGTAGATCAATAGCTCGCATTATTGCTTCCCTATGTTTTATATGTGTTCCTAGAGAAAACTAAGTTGAAAGATGATAGTAGCAATGATGCGGACTGGGTCTGTGGTCTGAGGTTTATCCTCATTGCTGCACAGAAGAATTATGTCCTTGATGCACCGCTAGGTGACTGGCCTATTACAGGAGCAGATGCAGACATTATGAACGTTTGGCTAGCTGAATATGATGACTACTTGATAGTTTAGTGCACCATTCTTAATAGCTTAGAATCGGGATTTCGAAGACGTTTTGAACGTCATGGACCATATGCGATGTTCCAGGAGTTGAAATTAATATTTCAAGCAAATACCCGAGTTGAGAGATATGAAGTCTCCAACAAGTTCTATAGCTAAAAGATGGAGGAGAATAGCTCAAGCAGTGAGCATGTGCTCAGATTGTCTGGGTACTACAAATCGCTTGAATCAAGTGGGAGTTAATCTTCCAGATAAAATAGTGATTGACATAATTCTCTAGTCACCATCACCAAGTTAGTAGAACTTCGTGATGAACTATACTATGCAAGGGATGACGTAAATGATTCCCGAGCTTCTCATGATGATGAAAACAATGAAGGTAGAAATCAAGAAAGAGCATCAAGTGTTGATGATTAATAAGACCACTAGTTTAAAGAAAAGGGCAAATGGAAAGAAAGGGAACTTCAAGAAGAACGGCAAGCAAGTTGCTGCTCAAGTGAAGAAGCCCAAGTCTGGTCCTAAGCCTGAGACTAAGTGCTTCTACTGCAAAGGGACTGGTCACTGGAAGCGGAACTGCCCCAAGTATTTGGCGGATAAGAAGGATGGCAAAGTGAACAAAGGTATATTTGATATACAGATTATTGATGTGTATTTTACTAGTGTTCGTAGCAACCCCTCGGTATTTGATACTAGTTCAGTTGCTAAGAGTAGTAACTCGAAACGGGAGTTGCAGAATGAACAGAGACTAGTTAAGGGTGAAGTGACGATGTGTGTTGGAAGTGGTTCCAAGATTGATATGATCATCATCGCACACTCCCTATACTTTCGGGATTAGTGTTGAACCTAAATAAGTGTTATTTGGTGTTTGCGTTGAGCATGAATATGATTTGATCATGTTTATTGCAATACGGTTATTCATTTAAGTTAGAGAATAATTGTTGTTCTGTTTACATGAATAAAACCTTCTATGGTCATACACCCAATGAAAATGGTTTGTTGGATCTCGATCGTGGTGATACACATTTTCATAATATTGAAGCCAAAAGATGCAAAGTTAATAATGATAGTGCAACCTATTTGTGGCACTGCCGTTTAGGTTATATTGGTGTAAAGCGCATGAAGAAAATCCATGCTGATGGGCTTTTGGAATCACTTGATTATGAATCAGTTGATGCTTGCGAACCATGCCTCATGGGCAAGATGACTAAGACTCCGTTCTTTGGAACAATGGAGCGAGCAACAGATTTGTTTTAAATCATACATACTGACGTATGTGGTTCGATGAATATTGAGGCTCATGACAGGTATCATTATTTTCTGATCTTCATAGATGGTTTGAGCAAATATGAGTATATATACTTGATGAAACACAAGTCTGAAACATTTGAAAAGTTCAAAGAATTTCAGAGTGAAGTGGAGAATCATCGTAACAAAAATAAATGTTTCTGCGATATGATCGCAGAAGTAAAATATTTGAGTTACGAGTTTGACCTTCAGTTAAAACAATGTGAAATAGTTTCACTACTCACGCCACCTGGAACACCACAGTGTAATGGTGTGTCCGAACGTCGTAACCATACTTTATTAGATATGGTGCGATCTATGATGTCTCTTACCAATTTACCACTATTGTTTTGGGGTTATGCATTAGAGACATCTACATTCACGTTAAATAGGGAACCATCTAAATCCGTTGAGACGACACCATATGAACTATGGTTTGGCAAGAAACCTAAGCTGTCGTTTCTTAAAGTTTGAGGTTGCAATGCTTATGTTAAAAAGTTTCAACCTGATAAGCTCAAACCCAAATCGGAGAAGTGCGTCTTCATAGGATACCCAAAAGAAAATGTTGGGTACACCTTCTATCACAGATCCGAAGGCAAGTTATTCATTGCTGAGAATGGATCCTTTCTAGAGAAGGAGTTTCTCTCAAAAGAAGTGAGTGGGAGGAAAGTAGAACTTGATGAGGTAACTGTACCTGCTCCCATATTGGAAAGTAGTTCATCACAGAAATCTATTCCTGTGACTACTACACCAATTAGTGAGGAAGCTAATGATGATGATCATGTAACTTCAGATCAAGTTACTACCGAACCTCGTAGGTAAACCGGAGTGAGATCCGCACCAGAGTGGTACGGTAATCCTGTTCTGGAGGTCATGTTACTTGACCATGACGAGCCTACGAACTATGAGGAAGCGATGATGAGCCCAAATTCCGCGAAATGGCTTGAGGCCATGAAATCTGAGATGAGATCCATGTATAAGAACAAAGTATGGACTTTGATTGACTTGCCCAAAGATCGGCGAGCCATTGAGATTAAATGGATCTTCAAGAGGAAGATGGACGCTGATAGTAGTGTTACTATCTACAAAGTTAGAATTGTCGCAAAAGGTTTTCGACAAGTTCAAGGTGTTGACTACGATGAGAGTTTCTCACTCGTATCTATGCTTAAGTCTGTCCGAATCATGTTAGCAATTGCCGCATTTTATGAAATTTGGCAAATGGATAAACAAAACTGCATTCCTTAATGGATTTATTAAAGAAGAGTTGTATATGATGCAACTAGAAGGTTTTGTCAATCCTAAAGGTGCTAACAAAATATGCAAGCTCCAGCAATCCATCTATGGACTGGTGCAAGCATCTCAGAGTTGGACTTGCGGTGAAGCCTGTATTTACAAGAAAGTGAGTGGGAGTGCTACAACATTTCTGATAAGTATATGTAAACGACATATTGTTGATCGGAAATAATGTAGAATTATTCTGCAAAGCATAAAAGAGTGTTTGAAAGGAGTTTTTCAAAGAAAGACCTCGATGAAGCTGCTTACATATTGAGCATCAAGATCTATAGAGATAGATCAAGACGCTTGATAAGTTTTTTCAATGAGTACATACCTTGACAAGATTTTGAAGTAGTTCAAAATGGAACAGTCAAAGAAAGAGTTCTTGCCTGTGTTACAAGGTTCGAAATTGAGTAAGACTCAAAGCCCGACCACGGCAGAAGATAGAAAGAGAATGAAAGTCATTCCCTATGCCTCATCCATAGGTTCTATAAAGTATGCCATGCTGTGTACCAGACCTATTGTATACCCTGCCCTGAGTTTGGCAAGGGATTACAATAGTGATCTAGGAGTAGATCACTGGACATTGGTCAAAATTATCCTTAGTGGAATAAGGATATGTTTCTCGATTAAGGAGGTGACAAAAGGTTCGTCGTAAAGGGTTACGTCAATGCAAGCTTTGACACTGATCCAGATGACTCAAAGTCTCAATCTGGATACATATTTAAAGTGGGGGCAATTAGCTAGAGTAGCTCCGTGCAGAGCATTGTTGACATAGAAATTTGCAAAATACATACAGATCTGAATGTGGCAGACCCGTTGACTAAACTTCCCTCACAAGCAAAACATGATCACACCTTAGTACTCTTTGGGTATTAGTCACATAGCGATGTGAACTAGATTATTGACTCTAGTAAACCCTTTGGGTGTTGTTCACATGACGATGTGAACTATGGGTGTTAATCACATGGTAATGTGAACTATTGATGTTAAATCACATGGCGATGTGAACTAGATTATTGACTCTAGTGCAAGTGGGAGACTGAAGGAAATATGCCCTAGAGGCAATAATAAAGTTATTATTTATTTACTTATATTATGATAAATGTTTATTATTCATGCTAGAATTGTATTAACCGAAAACATAATACATGTGTGAATACATAGACAAACAGTATGTCACTAGTATGCCTCTACTTGACTAGCTCGTTGAATCAAAGATGGTTAAGTTTCCTAGCCATAGACATGAGTCATCATTTGATTAACGGGGTCACATCATTAGAGAATGATGTGATCGACTTGACCCATTCCGTTAGCATAATACTTGATCGTTTAGTTTGTTGCTATTGCTTTCTTCATGACTTATACATGTTCCTATGACTATGAGATTATGCAACTCCCGTTTACCAGAGGAACACTTTGTGTGCTACCAAATGTCACAACATAACTGAGTGATTATAAAGGTGCTCTACAGGTGTCTGTGAAGGTACTTGTTGGGTTGGCGTATTTCGAGATTAGGATTTGTCAATCCGATTGTCGGAGAGGTATCTCTGGGCCCACTCGGTAATGCACATCACTATAAGCCTTGCAAGCATTGCAACTAATGAGTTAGTTGCGGGATGATGTGTTACGGAACGAGTAAAGAGACTTTCTGGTAACGAGATTGAACTAGGTATTGAGATACCGATGATCAAATCTCGGGCAAGTAACATACCGATGACAAAGGGAACAACGTATGTTGTTATGCGGTTTGACCGATAAAGATCTTCGTAGAATATGTAGGAGCCAATATGAGAATCCAGGTTCCGCTATTGGTTATTGACAGGAGAGTGTCTCGGTCATGTCTACATAGTTCTCGAACCCGTAGGGTCCGCATGCTTAAAGTTCGATGACGGTTATATTACGAGTTTATGTGTTTTGATGTACCGAAGGAGTTCGGAGTCCCGGATGAGATCGGGGACATGACGAGGAGTCTCGAAATGGTCGAGACGTAAAGATCGATGTATTGGATGACTATATTCGGACATCGGAAAGGTTTCGAGTGATTCGGGTATTTTCGGGAGTACCGGGGAGTTACGGGAATTCGTATTGGGCCTTAATGGGCCATACGGAAAAGGAGAGAAAGGCCTCAAAGGGTGGCCGCACCCCTCCCCATGGGCTGGTCCGAATTGGACTAGGGAAGGGGGGCACCCCCTTCATTCCTTCTCCTTTTCCCTTCCCTTTCCTTCCCTCCAACTCCTACTATATGGAGGGGCTCCTAGTTCTACTAGGAAAGGGGGAATCCTACTCCCGGTGGGAGTAGGACTCCCCTAGGGCGCGCCATAGAGAGGGTCGGCCCTCCCCCTCCTCCACTTCTTTATATACGGGGGTAGGGGGCACCCCAAAGACACAACAATTGATCTCTTGATCTCTTAGCCGTGTGCGGTGCCCCCTGTTGGAAATATGCCCTAGAGGTAATAATAAAATGGTTATTATTGTATTTCCTTGTTCATGATAATTGTCTATTGTTCATGCTATAATTGTATTAACTGGAAACCATAATACATGTGTGAATACATAGACCACAACATGTCCCTAGTAAGCCTCTAGTTGACTAGCTCGTTGATCAATAGATGGTTATGGTTTCCTGACCATGGACATTGGATGTCATTGATAACGGGATCACATCATTAGGAGAATGATGTGATGGACAAGACCCAATCCTAAGCATAGCACAAGACCATGTAGTTCGTTTGCTAAGAGCTTTTCTAATGTCAAGTATCATTTCCTTAGACCATGAGATTGTGCAACTCCCGGATACCGTAGGAATGCTTTGGGTGTACTCTGGAGTTGGTCACGGGATCATGCATTACAGAATGAGTAAAGAGACTTGCCGGTAACAAGATTGAACGAGGTATGGGGATACCGACGATCGAATCTCGGGCAAGTAACATACCGATAGACAAAGGGAATTGTATACGGGATTGATTGAATCCCGGACATCGTGGTTCATCCGATGAGATCATCGTGGAACATGTGGGAGCCAATATGGGTATCCAGATCCCGCTATTGGTTATTGGCCAGAGGTTGTCTCGGTCATGTCTGCATGGTTCCCGAACCCGTAGGGTCTACACACTTTAGGTTCGGTGACGCTAGAGTTGTTATGGGAAATAGTATGTGGTTACTGAAGGTTGTTCGGAGTCCCGGATGAGATTTCGGATGTGACGAGGAACTCCGGAATGGTCCAGAGGTGAAGATCGATATATTGGACGAAGGGTATTGGATTCCAGAATTGTTCTGGGAGTACCGGGTGACGACCAGCGTGACCGAAAGGTGTTTCGGAGGCCCCGACAAGCGTTGGGGGGCCTTATGGGCCAAGGGGAGGGGGCACACCAGCCCACTAAGGGGCTGTGCACCCCTCCCAACCCCTCTCACGTAAGGTGGAGAGGTGGGGGCGCCTCCCCTAGGGCAGCCACCCCTCCTGGCTTGGGGGGCAAGTTTCCTAGGGGTTGGGGGCGCCCAAACCCATCTAGGGTTTCCCCTGTGGTCGCCGCCCCTCCCCTAGGGAACCCTAGGGCGCCTCCTCCACACCCCCTTCCCCCTATATATAGTGAGGTAGATAGAGGGCAGCCGCACCCCTTCCCTGGCGCAGCCCCTCCCTCCTCCAACTCTTCCTTCTCCTCCGTAGAGCTTGGCGAAGCCCTGCAGGAATACCACGAGCTCCACCACCACGCCGTCGTGCTGCCGGAGTTCTCCCTCAACCTCTCCTCTCCCCTTGCTGGATCAAGAAGGAGGAGACGTCCCCGGGCTGTACGTGTGTTAAACGCGGAGGCGCTGTCCGTTCGGCGCTAGATCGGATCTTCTGCGATTTGAATCGCCGCGAGTACGACTCCATCAACCGCGTTCTTGTAACGCTTCCGCTTAGCGATCTTCAAGGGTATGAAGATGCACTCCCTCTCTCTTGTTGCTAGCATCTCCTAGATTGATCTTGGTGACACGTAGGAAAATTTTAAATTACTGCTATGTTCCCCAACAGTGGCATCATGAGCTAGTTCTATGCGTAGATTCTATGCATGAGTAGAACACAAAGCAGTTGTGGGCGATGATTTGTTCAATTTGCTTACCGTTACTAGTCTTATCTTGATCCGACGGCATTGTGGGATGAAGCGGCCTGGACCGACCTTATACGTACGCTTACGTGAGACTGGTTCCACCGACTGACATGCACTTGATGCATAAGGTGGCTGGCGGGTGTCTGTCTCTCCCACTTTAGTCGGATCAGATTCGATGAAAAGGATCCTTATGAAGGGTAAATAGCAATTGGCATATCACTGTTGTGGTTTTGCGTAGGTAAGAAACGTTCTTGCTAGAAACCCATAGCAGCCACATAAAACATGCAACAACAATTAGAGGACATCTAACTTGTTTTTGCGGGGTTTGCTTTGTGATGTGATATGGCCAAAAGGATGTGATGAATGATATATGTGATGTATGAGATTGATCATGTTCTTGTAATAGGAATCACGACTTGCATGTCGATGAGTATGACAATCGGCAGGAGCCATAGGAGTTGTCTTAATTTATTTATGACCTGCATGTCAATGAAAACGCCATGTAATTACTTTACTTTATTGCTAACCGTTAGCCATAGTAGTAGAAGTAATAGTTGGCGAGGCAACTTCATGAAGACACGATGATGGAGATCATGGTGTCATGCCGGTGACGATGGTGTTCATGCCGCGCCTCAAAGATGGAGATCAAAGGCGCAAGATGATATTGGCCATATCATGTCACTTTATGATTTGCATATGATGTTTGTCATGTTTTTACATCTTATTTGCTTAGAACGATGGTAGCATAAATAAGATGATCCCTCATTAATATATCAAGAATTGTGTTCCCCCTAACTGTGCACCGTTGCTAAGGTATGTTGTTTCGAAGCACCACGTGATGATCGGGTGTCATAGGTTCTAACATTCGCATACAACGGGTGTAAGCCAGATTTACAGACGCAATACACTTAGGTTAACTTGACGAGCCTAGCATGTACAGATATGGCCTCGGAACACGGAAGACCGAAAGGTCGAACATGAGTCGTATAGTGGATACGATCAACATGAAGATGTTCACCGATAATGACTAGTCCGTCTCACGTGATGATCGGACACGGCCTAGTTAACTCGGATCATGTATCACTTAGATGACTAGAGGGATGTCTATCTAAGTGGGAGTTCATTGAATAATTTGATTAGATGAACTTAATTATCATGAACATAGTCAAAAGGTCTTTGCAAATTATGTTGTAGCTCATGCTTTTGTTCTACTGTTTTAGATATGTTCCTAGAGAAAATTTAGTTGAGAGTTGATAGTAGCAATTATGCGGACTGGGTCCGTGAACTGAGGATTGTCCTCATTGCTGCACAGAAGGGTTATGTCCTTAATGCACCGCTCAGTGTGTTGAACCTCGAGCATCATCTGTAGATGTTGGGAAACATCTAACATACACGTTTTGATGACTACGTGATAGTTCAGGGCGTAATGCTAATGGTTTAGAATTGTGGCACCAAAGACATTTTTGAAACGTCGCAGAACATATGAGATGTTCCAAAGACTGAAATTGGGATTTCAGACTAGTGCCCACGTCAAGAGGTATGAGACCTCTGACAAGTTTCTTAAGCCTGCAAACTAAGGGAGAAAAGCTCAATCGTTGAGCATGTGCTCAGATTGTCTGAGTACTACAATCGCTTGAATCGAGAGGGAGTTAATCTTCCAGATGAGATAGTGATGGTTCTCCATAGTCACTGCCACCAAGCTATTGGAGCTTCGTGATGAACTATAACATATCAGGGATAGACATGATGATCCTTGAGCAACTCGCGGTGTTTGACACCGCGAAAGTAGAAATCAAGTAGGAGCATCAATTGTTGATGGTTAAACCACTAGTTTCAAGAAGGGCAAGGGACAGAAGGGATACTTCATGAGACGGCAAATCAGTTGCTGCTCTAGTGAAGAAACCCAAGGTTGAACCAAACCCGAGACTAAGTGCTTCTATAAAGAGGGGAACAGTCACTGAAGCAGAACTACCCTAGATACTGTTGGGGAACGTAGTAATTTCAAAAAAAATCCTACGCACACGCAAGATCATGGTGATGCATAGCAACGAGAGGGGAGAGTGTGATCTACGTACCCTTGTAGACCGACAGCGAAAGCGTTAGCACAACGCGGTTGATGTAGTCGTACGTCTTCACGGCCCAACCGATCAAGCACCGAAACTACGACACCTTCGAGTTTTAGCACACGTTCAGCTCGATGACGATCCCCGGACTCCGATCTAGCAAAGTGTCGGGGAAGAGTTCCGTCAGCACGACGGCGTGATGACGATCTTGATGTTCTACCGTCGCAGGGCTTCGCCTAAGCACCGCTACAATATTATCGAGGATTATGGTGGAAGGGGGCACCGCACACGGCTAAGAAAACGATCACGTGGATCAACTTGTGTGTCTAGGGGTGCCCCCTGCCCCCGTATATAAAGGAGCAAGGGGAGGAGGCCGGCCGGCCCTATTGGCGCGCCAAGGAGGGGGAAAGGAAGTGGGGAGGGAGAAGGAAAGGGGGGCGCCTCCCCCCTTCTCCTAGTCCAATTCGGACCAGGGGGGAGGAGGCGCGCGGCCCACCATGGTTGCCCTTCTCTGTAACATCCCAAATTTTCAATTTGGAATGTTATACATTAGATCATCATTGCATATCATATTTTATTTTGCATTTTGGTTGATCCTAGAAATTCCACGCAACTCAATGACCCACGGAGAGAGTAGGGGATTTCGTTATTTTCATATTTGAGTTTTCTCAAATTTTGAGAATAGGATCATTTGATTTTATTTATTTTATCATCAATTATTTCTATTACAAAAATATGAGAGAGGGAATAAAATGACTTTCCCAAAATAAAGAAATATTGAGGATTTAATAATAAAATCAAATAAGATTTTATTTCGGAGTTTTTCGGTGTTTTATTTGAATTTAGGAAAAATGTGCGTTTTTCAAAATTGCATTTAGGTCCCAAATAAATGTTCACCTTGTGCGGCTTGATTTTAGAAGCCCGTGAAAATTTATTTCGGAATTTTTGGAGTCCTTTTAGTATTTCTTTTTATTTTTCTCCCAAGCGGAATAATTTAAAAAAAACGAACCGACCTAACGGGCCGTGTCCGACTAGGACTCTCGCCCGACTAGGCAATATAAGCCGGCCCAGCCCCCCCGGGAGAAACCCTAGCCGTCGCCTCGCCCGCCCTCGAGCCCCATGCCGCCGCCGCTCGCCCCCACGCAAAGCGCCGCCGCCGCCACCGCCGCTGCCCGCCGCCGAGGTTCGCCGCCGCCTCGACTTCCGTGCCAACATTTTTTTTTAAAAATCGGTTTTCGTCGGATTTTTTTAGTTTCAATTTTTTTAAATAGATCAGTTTTTCCGGTTTATTTAAATAGCAGGCGTTCGTCCGTTCATTCGTTCTAGCGAGCGTTCGTCGTTTTTCTTTTTCTCGGATTAAATCCGCGATTTTTCTGATCGCGATTCCTGATCCGATTTTCATTTTAGTTTAACTTTTCGCTCGTTTATCGGAATCAGGCGATTCAAGCGCCTAGAGATTCGTCTCGAAACCCTCTATCCGTGTAACCAACTTAAACAAGATTTTGCTACTGTAAAATTTGCCCTAGATCCAGATTACTAGAACGAAGTTGTTTTCTTTCGCCGTTTGACTTTCGTTGCTTCGTTCGATTTGATTTTTTTGCCAACCGGAGTTCTTAAGTTGAACTTTCTGGTTAGATCTCTTATTTGAGTTTTACCTGTGCATTAGATGGGTACTTATTGTATGCTTGTTTGTTTGTCTGCGATAGAATACCTGGAGTGCGCCGCCTGTTACTTCGAATCGTTAGGTTTCGCGGATCATCAGCAAGGCAAGTAACACTTTGATCATACCTTTTCTATTACCCAGTTTTATTGCATTAGATCAATCCTCACACATTGCATGATTAGGATCTAATTAAATTGTGGGATGGGAAGTAGATGAGGTAGTACCTATTACCTGTTTATTATCAAACCTTTGGGAGTTACTTCTACGTTTGCTTATTATGCCATGCTATGCTAGTAGACGTGGATTGGGTGAGTGATATCCATGACAGATGTGAGATTGTTAATTAATGGTTTATCTAAGGTGGCAACTTAAACACACATCTGGGTGGATTGAGGCACCTGGGTATTCCAGGACTTGCCTGTTTTCTTGTGGACCGCCACCCAGGCTCAAAGGGATCATGAGATTATTCATACTAGAAACTTCCGTGTGCAGCCACAAGCTATTATGGGCTCTAGCATAGTTGACTAAGTTGTGCGAACTCTTACAGTGGTAGACTAGCAGATGTAGGGGATGTAGGTGGTACGGTCTACCTGATCGTAAGGTGCTAGCGCTTCTGAAAGACTATGTCTCGGTCATCCGTCTTCTCAAACACCATGTAGTGCGAGAAACCAAACCGAGGCGATCGAGTCTTGTGGGGAAAAGTGTGCAAACCTCTGCAGAGTGTAATGAACTAATCATGATTAGCCGTGTCTCCGGTTATGGACATCTTGAGTATCTAGTACTTGGATTATCATGTGAATCTCAACATGTTAATTTAAATTAATTTTGTTGGGTTATGTTTAATGATGATGCTTAAATGAGGATTGAGAATGCTGCCAACCATTCTTAATGTTTAACAACTACCATGATCGTAAAATAATATTATTCCTTTGAAGTAGGGAAAAATTGGCTTTACGCAAAACTGTAACCATAGAGCTTTCCACCAGCCAAATATGCATATAGTATAGCTGTTGCATTCCATTACTCTCTATGTGTTACATTGCCAGCATATTCCATGTGCTGACCCGTTTCGGGCTGCAACGTTAATGTTGCAGACTTTTCAGATGATGATTAAGGGGTTTTTAGGTCATGGTTCTATACGCAGTGATGCCGTTGGAGTTGATGGACTCACTTATCTTCCAAGCCTTCCGCTGTTATCGCTATTAGATGGCCTTAAGCCATATTTATTGTAATAAGTTCTCTTTTGAGACACTCGATGTAATAAGTGTGTGATTGCTACTCTGCTATAAATCCTCTGAGTACTGTGTGGTGTCAGCATTACTGATCCAGGGATGACACCGGAGCACAAAGATCAGACCGTTTGAGGTCTAGTCGCTACAGAGATGGTATCAGAGCACACGCTGACTGTAGGATAGGACCACTAAGCTAAAGATCTAGATCACTATTCATTCTCTTCTCCTCTGACCTCTCATCTTTTCTACTCTTTAGGATGGCGGATGCAAGGAACAAGTTCACACAACCGGATGAAGATACACCCTTTGGACGACACTTGAAGGAAGTCACTAGATACCTGAACATAGGAGTACCAAGCTTCACGGGAACCTACAACGCCACTTTACCTGAAGAAGAGCGCTGGATGATTCAAGTTCAAGTTCCAGGAAGGACGTTCATGCCAGTCACTGAGCCCATAGAGTTTTCTTTTGATGCACTAACTTGGAGTCTAGGAAAGAGCATGGCAGCTCACATCGCCATGGGACGCATTGGAGAAGTCTACCGCAAGGATCTCAAGGATACTATCTACCAGATTTGTGGGCGCCGAGATGAGCACTGGGAGATGATTAGCACCAAGAAGGATAGATCAATCGCAGCTTTTATCCAGGAGCTAAACCAGCACATTTGACGATAGGAGAATCAGATGTGCGCCGACATGATAGACCTGAAGAAGGCTAATACTAGAATCAAGGAACTGGAGGAAGAACTCAAGGCTACACGTGAAGATTATGAAGAGGAAATTGAAGTATTGGTGGAGAAGAATGACGACCTAATCAAGAAGATTGGAATATTTATGGGAGGCCCTATGCCAGTAGATGAAGACGAAGAACCCAAGGAGATTAGCCCGGAAGACTACATCATCATCGACGGCACCAACTCGGAACCAGATAGTAGCGATGATGACTATGTTGATGAAGCTGGAGCAGATATCATGGAGTCTGCAACCGAAGAATATTTCTAGTAGACCACCTCATCAGTAGTAGTAGTCCACCACGTAAATATAGTAGTCCGAGCACTTTTGCGATAGTTAGATCGATTGTATGCCTTTGTTTGATTGAATGAAGTGAATTGTTTGCTTTTGCCTCATGTGCATATGGGTAGTGTTTTCTCTTTAGATGCCTCCGAGACGTGACCCCGGATTTGCCTTTCCACCAGAGCTCACCCAGTTGATCTAGCAGCAGAACACATTGATGCAGTTGCTAGTCCAGAATCAGAATCAAGGGAACAACAACAACAACCCACCACCACCACCACCACCTGTTGACCACTTAGCCCGTTTTCTTAGGCTGAATCCGCCGGTGTTTTCCAGTAGCACCGAGCCGATAGTAGCAGATGATTGGCTCCGCAAGACAGCTAGGGAATTGACCACATCAGGATGCACAAATGCGGAGAAGGTGAAGTTTGCCGCACATCAGCTAGAAGGACCCGCAGCATCATGGTGGGAGAATTTCACAGCCACTTTCCCAGTTGACACTGTCACATGGGACCAGTTTCAGCAGGCTTTTCGTACTGCACATGTTTCAGCAGGAGCTATGGCCATGAAGAAGCGTGAGTTTTGCAACTTGCGCCAAGGAGGACGGACAATTGGCCAGTATGTGGAGGAATTTAGTAAGTTAGCACGTTATGCACCAGATGACATCGCTACGGATGCAGCTAAGCATGAGAAGTTTCTAGAAGGACTGAATGATGAGTTGAGCATGCAGTTGATGGTAGCCACCTTCAACAACTACCAGGAGTTGGTAGATCGTGCTCTTATGATTGAAGGGAAGCAGCAACAAATTGAGAATCGCAAGAGGAAGTATGGACAAGGAAAGTACAATTCAGGAGCTCAACAGAAGCCACGTTTTACCCCTAGACCGGGAGGACATTTTCAGCATACCCATGGAGGAGGTAGCTCGCACAATCACAATGGCACCAAGAATGGTAATGGCAATGGAGGAAGCAACGGCCAGAACCGCACCAACCCCTCAACCCCAGCCAAGAAGGACCTAAGCCAAGTCACTTGTTTTAAGTGTCAAAAGACTGGACATTATGCAAATGAATGTCCTGAAGGCCAAAATGGCAATGGAAGTTCTGGGAAGAAGCCGAACCCTTTCAACAGGGGACAGGTGAACCACGTCAGCGTGGAGGAGGTTGAAGCTCAGCCCGATGCAGTAATAGGTAAGTTTTTGGTTAAGTCATTTACTGCACTCGTTCTTTTTGATACTGGTGCATCGCATTCATACATCTCAAGGGGATTTGTGGATAAGTATAACCTATCAACCCAAGCCCTTAGGTTACCCATGTTAGTAACCTTGCCCGGAGCAGAGTATGTGGCTAGTCTATGGTAGTGATGCCGTTGGACTTGATGGACTCACTTATCTTCCAAGCCTTCCGCTGTTATCGCTATTAGATGGCCTTAAGCCATATTTATTGTAATAAGTTATCTTTTGAGACACTCGATGTAATAAGTGTCTGATTGCTACTCTGCTATAAATCCTCCGAGTACTGTGTGGTGTCAGCATTACTGATCCAGGGATGACACCGGAGCACAGAGATCAGACCGTTTGAGGTCTGGTCGCTACATTCTGTCTCTCCACTAAGGCCCATATGTCCCATTACTTCTCCCGGGGGGGGGGGGTTCCGGTAACCCTCTGGCACTTTGGTTTTCTCCGAAATCACCCGGAACACTTCCGATGTCCGAATATAGCTGTCCAATATATCAGTCTTTATGTCTCGACCATTTTGAGACTCCTCGTTATGTCCGTGATCACATTCGGGACTCCGAACTAACTTTGGTACATCAAAACTCATAAACTCATAATATAACTGTCATCGAAACCTTAAGCGTGCGGACCCTACGGGTTCGAGAACAATGTAGACATGACCGAGACATGTCTCTGGTCAATAACCAATAGCGGAACCTGGATGCTCATATTGGCTCCCACATATTCTACGAAGATCTTTATCGGTCAGACCGCATAACAACATATGTTGTTCCCTTTGTCATCGGTATGTTACTTGCCCGAGATTCGATCGTCGGTATCTCAATACCTAGTTCAATCTTGTTACCGGCAAGTCTCTTTACTCGTTTTGTAATACATCATCTCGCAACTAACTCATTAGTTGCAATGCTTGCAAGGCTTATGTGATGTGCATTACCGAGAGGGCCCAGAGATACCTCTCCGACAATCGGAGTGACAAATCCTAATCTCGAAATACGCCAACCCAACATTTACCTTTGGAGACATCTGTAGAGCTCCTTTATAATCACCCAGTTATGTTGTGACGTTTGGTAGCACACAAAGTGTTCCTCTGGCAAACGGGAGTTGCATAATCTCATAGTCATAGGAACATGTATAAGTCATGAAGAAAGCAATAGCAACATACTAAACGATCGGGTGCTAAGCTAATGGAATGGGTCATGTCAATTACATCATTCTCCTAATAATGTGATCCCGTTAATCAAATGACAACACATGTCTATGGTTAGGAAACATAACCATCTTTGATTAACGAGCTAGTCAAGTAGAGGCATACTAGTGACGTTTAGTTTGTCTATGTATTCACACAAGTATTATGTTTCCAGATAATACAATTCTAGTATGAATAATAAACATTTATCATGATATAAGGAAATAAAATAATAACATTATTATTGCCTCTAGGGCATATTTCGTTCAGTCTCCCACTTGCACTAGAGTCAATAATCTAGAGTACACAGTAATGATTCTAACACCCATGGAGCTTTGGCGCTGATCATGTTTTGCTCGTGGAAGAGGCTTAGTCAACGGGTCTGCAACATTCAGATCCGTATGCATCTTGCAAATCTCTATGTCTCCCACCTGGACTAGATCCCGGATGGAATTGGAGCGTCTCTTGATGTGCTTGGTTCTCTTGTGAAATCTGGATTCCTTTGCCAAGGCAATTGCACCAGTATTGTCACAAAATATTTTCATTGGACCCGATGCACTAGGTATGACACCTAGATCGGATATGAACTCCTTCATCCAGACTCCTTCGTTTGCTGCTTCCGAAGCAGCTATGTACTCCGCTTCGCATGTAGATCCCGCCACAACGCTTTGTTTAGAACTGCACCAACTGACAGCTCCACCGTTTAATGTAAACACGTATCCGGTTTGCGATTTGGAATCGTCTGGATCAGTGTCAAAGCTTTCATCAACGTAACCATTTACGATGAGCTCTTTGTCACCTCCATATATGAGAAACATATCCTTAGTCCTTTTCAGGTATTTCAGGATGTTCTTGACCGCTGTCCAGTGATCCACTCCTGGATTACTTTGGTACCTCCCTGCTAGACTTATAGCAAGACACACATCAGGTCTGGTACACATCATTGCATACATGATAGATCCTATGGCTGAAGCATAGGGAACATCTTTCATTTTCTCTCTATCTTCTGCATTGGTCGGGCATTGAGTCTTACTCAATTTCACACCTTGTAACACAGGCAAGAATCCTTTCTTTGCTTGATCCATTTTGAACTTCTTCAAAATTTTGTCAAGGTATGTGCTTTGTGAAAGTCCAATTAAGCGTCTTGATCTATCTCTATAGATCTTAATGCCCAATATGTAAGCAGCTTCACCGAGATCCTTCATTGAAAAACTCTTATTCAAGTATCCCTTTATGCTATCCAGAAATTCTATGTCATTTCCGATTAGTAATATGTCATCTACATATAATATCAGAAATGCTACAGAGCTCCCACTCACTTTCTTGTAAATACATGCTTCTCCAAAAGTCTGTACAAAACCAAATGCTTTGATCACACTATCAAAGCGTTTATTCCAACTCCGAGAAGCTTGAACCAGTCCATAAATGGATCGCTGGAGCTTGCACACCTTGTTAGCTCCCTTTGGATCGACAAAACCTTCTGGTTGCATCATATACAACTCTTCTTCCAGAAATCCATTCAGGAATGCAGTTTTGACATCCATCTGCCAAATTTGATAATCATAAAATGCGGCAATTGCTAACATGATTCGGACAGACTTTAAGCATCGCTATGGGTGAGAAGGTCTCATCGTAGTCGATCCCTTGAACTTGTAGAAAACCTTTTGCGACAAGTCGAGCTTTGTAGACAGTAACATTACCGTCAGTGTCAGTCTTCTTCTTGAAGATCCATTTATTCTCAATTGCTTGCCGATTGGGCAAGTCAACCAAAGTCCATACTTTGTTCTCATATATGGATCCCATCTCAGATTTCATGGCTTCAAGCCATTTTGCGGAATCTGGGCTCACCATCGCTTCTCCATAGTTCGTAGGTTCATCAAGATCTAGTAGCATGACTTCCAGAACAGGATTACCGTACCACTCTGGTGCGGATCTTACTCTGGTTGATCTACGAGGTTCAGTAGTATCTTGTTCTGAAGTTTCATGATCATCATCATTAGCTTCCTCACTAATTGGTGTAGGTGTCACAGAAACTGATTTCTGTGATGTACTACTTTCCAATAAGGGAGCAAGTACAGTTACCTCATCAAGTTCTACTTTCCTCCCACTCACTTCTTTCGAGAGAAACTCCTTCTCTAGAAAGTTTCCGAATTTAGCAACAAAAGTCTTGCCTTCGGATCTGTGATAGAAGGTGTATCCAATAGTTTCCTTTGGATATCCTATGAAGACACATTTCTCCGATTTGGGTTCGAGCTTATCAGGTTGAAGCTTTTTCACATAAGCATCGCAGCCCCAAACTTTCAGAAACGACAACTTTGGTTTCTTGCCAAACCACAGTTCATAAGGCATCGTCTCAACGGATTTTGATGGTGCCCTATTTAACATGAATGCGGCCGTCTCTAGAGCATAACCCCAAAACGATTGCGGTAAATCAGTAAGAGACATCATAGATCACACCATATCTAGTAAAGTACGATTACGACGTTCGGACACACCATTACGCTGTGGTGTTCCGGGTGGCGTGAGTTGTGAAACTATTCCGCATTGTTTCAAATGTACACCAAACTCGTAACTCAAATATTCTCCTCCACGATCAGGTCGTAGGAATTTTATTTTCTTGTTACGATGATTTTCAACTTCACTCTGAAATTCTTTGAACTTTTCAAAAGTTTCAGACTTATGTTTCATTAAGTAGATATACCCATATCTGCTTAAGTCATCTGTGAAGGTGAGAAAATAACGATATCCGCCACGAGCCTCAACATTCATCGGACCACATACATCTGTATGTATGATTTCCAACAAATCTGTTGCTCTCTCCATAGTACCGGAGAACGGTGTTTTTGTCATCTTACCCATAAGGCACGGTTCGCAAGTACCAAGTGATTCATAATCAAGTGGTTCCAAAAGTCCATCAGTATGGAGTTTCTTCATGCGCTTTACACCGATATGACCCAAACGGCAGTGCCACAAATAAGTTGCACTATCATTATCAACTCTGCATCTTTTGGCTTCAACATTATGAATATGTCTGTCACTACTATCGAGATTTAATAAGAATAGACCACTCTTTAAGGGTGCATGACCATAAAAGATATTACTCATATAAATAGAACAACCATTATTCTCTGATTTAAATGAATAACTGTCTCGCATCAAACAAGATCCAGATATAATGTTCATGCTTAACGTTGGCACCAAATAACAATTATTTAGGTCTAATACTAATCCCGAAGGTAGATGTAGAGGTAGCGTGCCGACCGCGATCACATCGACTTTGGAACCATTTCCCACACGCATCGTCACCTCGTCCTTAGCCAATCTTCGCTTAATCCGTGGTCCCTGTTTCGAGTTGCAAATGTTAGCAACAGAACTAGTATCAAATACCCAGGTGCTACTGCGAGAATTAGTAAGGTACACATCAATAACATGTATATCACATATACCTTTGTTCACCTTGCCATCCTTCTTATCCGCCAAATACTTGGGGCAGTTCCGCTTCCAGTGACCAGTCTGCTTACAGTAGAAGCACTCAGTTTCAGGCTTATGTCTAGGTTTGGGTTTCTTCTCTTGAGTAGCAACTTGCTTGCTATTCTTTATGAAGTTCCCCTTCTTCTTCCCTTTGCCCTTTTTCTTGAAACTAGTGGTCTTGTTGACCATCAACACTTGATGCTCCTTCTTGATTTCTACCTCCGCAGCTTTCAGCATTGCAAAGAGCCCGGGAATAGTCTTATTCATCCCTTGCATGTTATAGTTCATCACGAAGCTCTTGTAGCTTGGTGGCAGTGATTGGAGAATTCTGTCAATGACACAATCATCTGAAAGATTAACTCCCAATTGAATCAAGTGATTATTATACCCAGACATTTTGAGTATATGCTTACTGACAGAACTATTCTCCTCCATCTTGCAGCTATAGAACTTATTGGAGACTTCATATCTCTCAATCCGGGCATTTGCTTGAAATATTAACTTCAACTCCTGGAATATCTCATATGCTCCATGACGTTCAAAACGTCGTTGAAGTCCCGATTCTAAGCCATAAAGCATGGCACACTGAACTATCGATTAGTCATCAGCTTTGCTCTACCAGGCGTTCATAACATCTGGTGTTGCTCCAGCAGCAGGCCTGGCACCCAGCGGTGCTTCCAGGACGTAATTCTTCTGTGCAGCAATGAAGATAATCCTCAAGTTACGGACCTAGTCCATGTAATTGCTACCATCATCTTTCAACTTTGCTTTCTCAAGGAACGCATTAAAATTCAATGGAACAACAACATGGGCCATCTATCTACAATCAAACATAAAAAAGCAAGATACTATCAGGTACTAAGTTCATGATAAATTTAGGTTCAATTAATCATATTACTAAAGAACTCCCACTTAGATAGACATCCCTCTAATCCTCTAAGTGATTACGTGATCCAAATCAACTAAACCATGTCTGATCATCACGTGAGATGGAGTAGTTTCATTGGTGAACATCAGTATGTTGATCATATCTACTATATGATTCACGCTCGACCTTTCGGTCTCCGTGTTCCGAGGCCATATCTATATATGCTTGGCTCATCAAGTATAACCTGAGTATTCCGCGTGTGCAACTGTTTTGCACCCATTGTATTTGAACGTAGAGCCTATCACACCCGATCATCACGTGGTGTCTCAGCACGAAGAACTTTCGCAAAGGTGCATACTCAGGGAGAACACTTCTTGATAATTAGTGAGAGATCATCTTAAAATGCTACCGTCAAACAAAGCAAGATAAGATGCATAAAAGATAAACATCACATGCAATCAATATAAGTGATATGATATGGCCAACATCATCTTGTGCTTGTGATCTCCATCTTCGAAGCACCGTCATGATCACCATCGTCACCGGCGCGACACCTTGATCACCATCGTAGCATCATTGTCGTCTCGCCAATCTTTTGCTTCCACGACTATCGCTACCGCTTAGTGATAAAGTAAAGCATTACAGCGCAATTGCATTGCATACAATAAAGCGACAACCATATGGCTCCTGCCAGTTGCCGATAACTTGGTTACAAAACATGATCATCTCATACAATAAAATTTAGCATCATGTCTTGACCATATCACATCACAACATGCCCTGCAAAAACAAGTTAGATGTCCTCTACTTTGTTGTTGTTGCAAGTTTTACGTGGCTGCTACGGGCTTAAGTAAGAACCAATCTTACCTACGCATCGAAACCACAACGATAGTTTGTCAAGTTGGTGCTGTTTTAACCTTCGCAAGGACCGGGCATAGCCACACTCGGTTCAACTAAAGTTGGAGAAACTGACACCTGCTAGCCACCTTTGTGCAAAGCACGTCGGGAGCACTGGTCTCGCATAAGCGTACGCGCAATGTCGGTCCGGGCCGCTTCGTCCAACAATACCGCCGAACCAAAGTATGACATGCTGGTAACCAGTATGACTTATATCGCCCTCAACTCACTTGTGTTCTACTCGTGCATATAACATCAACACATAAAACCTAGGCTCGGATGCCACTGTTGGGGAACGTAGTAATTTCAAAAAAAATTCTACGCTCACGCAAGATCATGGTGATGCATAGCAACGAGAGGGGAGAGTGTGATCTACGTACCCTTGTAGACCGACAGCGGAAGCGTTAGCACAACACGGTTGATGTAGTCATACCTCTTCACGGCCCAACTGATCAAGCACCGAAACTATGACACCTCCGAGTTTTAGCACACGTTCAGCTCGATGACGATCCCCGGACTCCGATCCAGCAAAGTGTCGGGGAAGAGTTCCGTCAGCATGATGGCATGGTGACGATCTTGATGTTCTACCGTCGCAGGGCTTTGCCTAAGCACCAGTACAATATTATCGAGGATTATGGTGGAAGGGGGCACCGCACACGGCTAAGAAAACGATCACGTGGATCAACTTGTGTGTCTAGGGGTGCCCCCTGCCCCCGTATATAAAGGAGCAAGGGGAGGAGGCCGGCCGGCCCTATTGGCGCGCCAAGGAGGAGTCCTCCTCCTAGTAGGAGTAGGACTCCTACTAGAAGGGGGAAAGGAAGTGGGGAGGGAGAAGGAAAGGGGGGCGCCGCCCCCCTTCTCCTAGTCCAATTCGAACCAGGGGGGACGAGGCGCGCGGCCCACCCTAGCTGCCCTTTTCTCTCTCCACTAAGGCCCATATGGCCCATTACTTCTGCCGGGGGGGGGGGTCCGGTAACCCTCCGTCACTCCGGTTTTCTTCGAAATCACCCGGAACACTTCCGGTGTCCGAATATAGCTGTCCAATATATCAATCTTTATGTCTCGACCATTTCGAGACTCCTCGTTATGTCCGTGATCACATTCGGGACTCCGAACTAACTTTGGTACATCAAAACTCATAAACTCATAATATAACTGTCATCGAAACCTTAAGCGTGCGGACCCTACGGGTTCGAGAACAATGTAGACATGACCGAGACGTGTCTCCGGTCAATAACCAATAGCGGAACCTGGATGCTCATATTGGCTCCCACATATTCTACGAAGATCTTTATCGGTCAGACTGCATAACAACATACGTTGTTCCCTTTGTCATCGGTATGTTACTTGCCCGAGATTCGATCGTCAGTATCTCAATACCTAGTTCAATCTCGTTACCGGCAAGTCTCTTTACTCGTTTCGTAATACATCATCTCGCAACTAACTCATTAGTTGCAATGCTTGCAAGGCTTATGTGATGTGCATTATCGAGAGGGCCCAGAGATACCTCTCCGACAATTGGAGTGACAAATCCTAATCTCGAAATACGCCAACCCAACATTTACCTTTGGAGACACCTGTAGAGCTCCTTTATAATCACCCAGTTACGTTGTGACGTTTGGTAGCACACAAAGTGTTCCTCCAGCAAACGGGAGTTGCATAATCTCATAGTCATAGGAACATGTACAAGTCATGAAGAAAGCAATAGCAACATACTAAACGATCGGGTGCTAAGCTAATGGAATGAGTCATGTCAATCACATCATTCCCCTAATAATGTGATCCCGTTAATCAAATGACAACACATGTCTATGGTTAGGAAACATAACCATCTTTGATTAACGAGCTAGTCAAGTAGAGGCATACTAGTGACATTTAGTTTGTCAATGTATTCACACAAGTATTATGTTTCCGGATAATACAATTCTAGCATGAATAATAAACATTTATCATGATATAAGGAAATAAAATAATAACATTATTATTGCCTCTAGGGCTTATTTCCTTCACATACTTGGTAGATGAGAAGGCTGGGAAGGTCGACAGAAGTATTTTGGATATACGTTATATTAATGTGTACTTTACTAGTACTCCTAGTAGCACTAGGGTAATAAATACCGGTTCGGTTGCTAAGTGTTAGTAACTCGAAATAAAAGGCTACGGAGACTAGCTAAAGGTGAGATGACGATATGTTGGAAGTGTTTCCATGGTTGATCAGACATCACACGCTCCCTCTACCATCGGGATTGGTGTTAAACCAAAATAATTGTTATTTGGTGTTTGCATTGAGCATAGACATGATTGGATTATGTTTATCGCCATACGATTATTCATTTAAGGAGAATAATGGTTACTCTGTTTATTTGAATAATACCTTCAATGGTCTTGCACCTAAAATGAATGGTTTACTGAATCTCGATCGTAGTGATACACATGTTCATGCCAAAAGATATAAGATAGTAATGATAGTACCACATACTTGTGGCACTGCCATTTGAGTCATGTTGGTATAAAACGCATGAAGAAGCTCCATGTTGATGGATCTTTGGACTCACTCGTTTTTGAAAAGATTGAGACATGCGAACCATGTCTATTGGTAGATATGCATGAAGAAACTCCATGCAGATGGATCGTTTGGACTCACTTGATTTTGAATCACTTGAGACATGCAAATCATACCACATGGGCAAGATGACTGAAAGACCTCATTTTCAGTAAGATGGAACAAGAAAGCAACTTGTTGGAAGTAATACATTTTGATGTGTGCAGTCTAATGAGTGCCGAGGCACGCAGTGGATATCATTATGTTCTTACTTCACAGATGATTTGAGTAGATGCCGAGTGTATTTACTTGATGAAACACAAGTCTGAATTATTGAGAGGTTTAAGTAATTTCAGAGTGAAGCTGAAGATTGTTGTGACAAGATGATAAAATGTCTATGATATGATCATAGAGATGAATATCTGAGTTACGAGTTTGGCACACAATTAAGACATTGTGGAAATTGTTTCACAACTAATACTGCCTGGACCACCATAGTGTGATGGTGTGTCCGAACATCATCACTGCACCCTATTGGATATGGTGCATACCATGATGTCTCTTATCGAATTACCACTATCGTTTATGGGTTAGGCATTAGAGACAACCGCATTCACTTTAAATAGGGCACCACACAATTCTGTTGAGATGACACCGTATGAACTATGGTTTAGAGAAACCTAAGCTGTCGTTTCTTAAAAGTTTGGGGCTGCGATGCTTATGTGAAAAAGTTTCAGGCTGATAAGCTCGAACCCAAAGCAGATAAATGCATCTTCATAGAATACCCAAAAATAGTTGGGTATACCTCCTATTTCAGATCCAGAAGCAAAAGTGATTATTTCTAGAAACTAGTCCTTTCTCGAGGAAAAGTTTCTCTCAAAAGAATTGAGTGGGAGGATGGTGGAGACTTGATGACGTTATTGAACCATCACTCAACTAGTGTGTAGCAGGGCACAGGAAGTTGTTCCTGTGGCACCTACACCAATAGAAGTGGAAGCTTATGATAGTGATCATGAAACTTCAGATCAAGTCACTACCAAACCTCATAGGTCGACAAGCATGTGTACTACTTCAGAGAGGTACGTAATCTTGTCTTGAAAGTCATGTTGCTAGACAACAATGAACCTACGAGCTATGGAGAAGCGATGGTGGGCCCGGATTCTGAAGAATGGCTCGAGGCCATAAAATCCGAGAGAGGATCCATGTATAAAACAAAGTATAGACTTTGGAAGAACTACTTGATGGTCGTAAGGCTGTCGGGTGCAGATGGATTTTAAAAGGAAGACGGACAATGATGGTAAGTGTCACCATTAAGAAAGCTCGACTTGTCGTTAAGATGTTTCCTAACAAGTTCAAGGAGTTGACTACGATGAGACTTTCTCACTCGTAGCTATGCTAAGAGTCTGTTGGGATTACGTTAGCAGTTACTGCATTATTTATGAAATCTTGCAGATAGGATGTCAAAACATTGTTTCCTCGACATTTTTCTTGAGGAAAGGTTGTATGTGATACAACCAGAAGGTTTTGTCAATCCTGGAAGATGCTAGCAAGTATGCAAAGCTCCAGCAATCCTTCTAAGGACTGGAGTAAGCATCTCAGAGTTGGAATGTACACTTTGATGAGATGATCAAAGATTTTGGGTTTATACAAAGTTTATGAGAAACTTGTATTTCCAAAGAAGTGAGTGGGAGCACTATAGAATTTTTGATGAGTATATGTTGTTAACATATTGTTGATCAGAAATGATGTAGAATTTCTGGAAAGCATGCAGGGTTATTTGAAAATTATTTTTCAATGGAAAACCTGGATTAAGCTACTTGAACATTGAGCATCAAGATCTATAAGGATAGATCAAAAACGCTTAATAGTACTTTCAAATGAATACATGTCGTGACAAGATTTTGAAGGAGTTCAAAATAGATCAGCAAAGAAGGAGTTCTTGGCTGTGTTACAAGGTGTGAGTATTGAGTAAGACTCAAGACCTGACCACGGCAGAAGAGAGAGAAAGGACGAAGGTCGTCCCCTATGCTTTAGACGTAGGCTCTACAGTATGCTATGCTGTATACTGTTGGGGAACGTAGCATAAATTCAAAATTTTCCTACGTGTCACCAAGATCTATCTATGGAGTCATCTAGCAACGAGGGAGGAGTGGATCTACATACCCTTGTAGATCGCGCGCAGAAGCGTTCAAGAGAACGGGGTTGATGGAGTCGTACTCGTCGTGATCCAAATCACCGATGATCCTAGCGCCGAACGGACGGCACCTTCACGTTCAACACACGTACGGAGCAGCGACGTCTCCTCCTTCTTGATCCAGCAAGGGGGAGGAGAGGTTGATGGAGATCCAACAACACGACGGCGTGGTGGTGGAAGTAGCGGGATTCCAACAGGGCTTCGCCAAGCGCTGAGGGAGGAGGGAGATGTGTCATGGGAGGGAGAGGGAGGCGCCAGGGCTTGGGGTATGGTTGCCCTCCCTTCCCCCCACTATATATAGGGCCAAGGGAGAGGGGGAGGGCGCAGCCTTGCCCCTTCCTCCAAGGAAGGGTGCGGCCAGGGAGGAGTCCCTCCTCCCCAAGGCACCTCGGAGGTGCCTTCCCCCTTTAGGAATCTTCCTTTCCCTTGATTCTTGGCGCATGGGCCTCTTGGGGCTGGTGCCCTTGGCCCATGTAGGCCAAGGCGCACACCCCTACAGACCATGTGCCCCCCCGGGGCAGGTGGCCCCACCCGGTGGACCCCCGGGACCCTTCCAGTGGTCCCGGTACAATACCGGTGACCCCGAAACTTGTCCCGATGGCCGAAATAGCACTTCCTATATATAATTCTTTACCTCCGGACCATTCCGGAACTCCTCGTGACGTCCGGGATCTCATCCGGGACTCCGAACAACTTTCGGGTTACCGCATACTAATATCTCTATAACCCTAGCGTCACCGAACCTTAAGTGTGTAGACCCTACGGGTTCGGGAGACATGCAGACATGACCGAGATGACTCTCCGGTCAATAACCAACAGCGGGATCTGGATACCCATGTTGGCTCCCACATGTTCCACGATGATCTCATCAGATGAACCACGATGTCAAGGACTTAATCAATCCCGTATACAATTCCCAAAGATACCTCTCCGTTTACACGGAGTGACAAATCCCAGTCTCGATTCGTGCCAACCCAACACACACTTTTGGAGATACCTGTAGTGTACCTTTATAGCCACCCAGTTACGTTGTGACGTTTGCCACACCCAAAGCACTCCTACGGTATCCGGGGGTTTCACAATCTCATGGTCTAAGGAAATGATACTTGACATTAGAAAAGCTTTAGCATACGAACTACATGATCTTTGTGCTAGGCTTAGGATTGGGTCTTGTCCATCACATCATTCTCCTAATGATGTGATCCTGTTATCAACGACATCCAATGTCCATGGTTAGGAAACCGTAACCATCTATTGATCAACGAGCTAGTCAACTAGAGGCTTACTAGGGACATGGTGTTGTCTATGTATCCACACATGTATCTGAGTTTCCTATCAATACAATTCTAGCATGGATAATAAACGATTATCATGAACAAGGAAATATAATAATAACTAATTTATTATTGCCTCTAGGGCATATTTTCAACAGTCTCCCACTTGCACTAGAGTCAATAATCCAGTTCACATTGATATGTGATTAACACTCAAGGTCACATCCCCATGTGACTAACACCCAAAGAGTTTACTAGAGTCAATAATCTAGTTCACATTACCATGTGATTAACACTCGATGAGTTCTGGGTTTGATCACGTTATGCTTGTGAGAGATGTTATAGTCAACGGGTCTGAATCTTTCAGATCCGTATGTACTTCGCAAATCTCTATGTCATCTTGCAGATGCAGCTACTACGCTATATTTGGAGCTATTCCAAATAACTGTTCTACTATACGAATCCAGTTTACTACTCAGAATAATCTGGATTAGTGTCAAAGTTTGCATCGGCGTAACCCTTTACGACTAACTCTTTTACCACCTCCATAATCGAGAAAATTCCTTAGTCCACTAGTTACTAAGGATAACTTTGACCGCTGTCCTGTGATCCATTCTTAGATCACTCTTGTACCCCTTGACTGACTCATGGCGAGGCACATTTCAGGTGCGGTACACAGCATAGCATACTGTAGAGCCTATGTATTAAGCATAGGGGACGACCTTTGTCCTTTCTCTCTATTCTGCCGTGGTCGAGCTTTAAGTCTTAACTTCATACCTTACAACTCAGGCAAGAACTCCTTCTTTGACTGATCCATCTTGAACACCTTCAAGCTCATGTCAAGGTATGTGCTCATTTGAAAGTACCATTAAGCGTTTTGATCTATCCTTATAGATCTTGATGCTCAATGTTCAAGTAGCTTAATCCAGGCTTTCCATTGAAAAATACTTTCCAAATAACCCTATATGCTTTCCAGAAATTCTACGTCTTTTCTGATCAACAATATGTCAACAACATATATTCATCAGAAATTCTATAGTGCTCCCACTCCCTTCTTTGGAAATACAAGTTTCTCATAAACTTTGTATAAACCCAAAATCTTTGATCATCTCATCAAAGCGTACATTCCAACTCCGAGATGCTTACTCTAGTCCTTAGAAGGATTGCTGGAGCTTTGCATACTTATTAACATCTTTCAGGATTGACAAAACCTTCCGGTTGTATCACATACAACCTTTCCTCAAGAAAATCGTCGAGGAAACAATGGTTTTTGACATCCTATCTGCAAGATTTCACAAATAATGCAGTAATCGCTAATATAATTCCAACAGACTTTTAGCATCGCTACGTGTGAGAAAGTCTCATCGTAGTCAACTCCTTGAACTTGTCGGGGAACATCTTAACGACAAGTCGAGCTTTCTCAATGGTGACACTTACCATCATTGTCTGTCTTCCTTTTAAAATCCACATGTACCTAATAGCCTTACGACCATCAAGTAGTTCTTCCAAAGTCTACACTTTGTTTTCATACATGGATTCTATCTCGGATTTTATGGCCTCGAGCCATTTATCGGAATCCGGTCCCACCATCGCTTCTCCATGGCTCGTAGGTTCATTGTTGTCTAGCAACATGACTTCCAAGACAGGATCACGTACCACTCTGAAGTAGTACGCATTCTTGTCATCCCACGAGGTTTGGTAGTGACTTGATCTGAAGTTTCATGATCACTATCATAAGCTTCCACTTCAATTGGTGTAGGTGCCACAGGAACAACTTCCTGTGCCCTGCCACACACTAGTTGAAGAGACGGTTCAATAACCTCATCAAGTCTCCACCATCCTCCCACTCAATTCTTTCGAGAGAAACTTTTCCTCGAGAAAGGACCCGATTCTAGAAACAATCCCTTATTGCTTTCGAATCTGAGACAGGAGGTATACCCAACTGTTTTGGGTGTCCTATGAAGATGCATTTATCCGCTTTGGGTTCGAGCTTATCAGCCTGAAACTTTTCACATAAGCGTCGCAGCCCCAAAATTTTAAGAAATGACAGCTTAGGTTTCTCTAAACCATAGTTCATACGGTGTCATCTCATCGGAATTACGTGGTGCCCTATTTAAAGTGAATGTGGTTGTCTTTAATGCCTAACCCATAAACTATCGTGGTAATTCGATAAGAGACATCATGGTATGCATCATATCCAATAGGGTGCAGTTATGATGTTCGGACACACCATCACACTATGGTGTTCCAGGCTGTATTAGTTGTGAAACAATTTCCACAATGTCTTAATTCTGTGCCAAACTCGTAATTCAGATATTCATCTCTATGATCATATCATAGATATTTTATCCTCTTGTCACGATGATCTTTCAACTTCACCCTGAAATTACTTGAACCTTTCAATAATTCAGACTCGTGATTCATCAAGTAAATATACTCAACATCTACTCAAATCATCTGTGAAGTAAGAACATAATGATATCCACTACACGCCTCAGCACTCATTGGACTGCACACATCAAAATGTATTACTTCCAACAAGTTGCTTTCTAGTTCCATTTTACTGAAAACGAGGCTTTCAGTCATCTTGCCCATGTGGTATGATTTGCATGTCTCAAGTGATTCAAAATCAAGTGAGTCCAAACGATCCATCTGTATAGAGTTTCTTCATGCATATCTACCAACAAACATGGTTTGCATGTCTCAATCCTTTCAAAAATGAGTGAGTCCAAAGATCCATCAACATGGAGCTTCTTCATGCGTTTTATACCGATATGACTTATGTGGTAGTGCCACAAGTAGGTGGTACTATCATTACTATCTTTTGGCATGAACATGTGTATCACTACAATCGAGATTCAACAAACAATTCATTTCAGGTGTAAGACCATTGAAGGTATTATTCAAATAAACAGAGTAACCATTATTCTCCTTAAATGAATAACCGTATTGCGATAGACATAATCCAATCATGTCTATGCTCAACGCAAGCACCAATCTCGATGGTAGAGGGAGCGTACGATATTTGATCAACCTTGGAAATACTTCCAACACATATCGTCATCTCACCTTTCAGCTAATCTCCGTTTATTCCGTAGCCTTTTGTTTCGAGTTACTAACACTTAGCAACCGAACCGGTATCTAATACCCTGGTGCTACTAGGAGTACTAGTAAAGTACACATCAACACAATGTATATCCAATATACTTCTATCGACCTTGCCAGCCTTCTCATCTACCAAGTATCTAGGGTAATTCTGCTCCAGTGGCTATTCCCCTTATTACAGAAGCACTCAGTCTCGGGTTTGGGTTCAACCTTGGGTTTCTTCACTAGAGCATCAGCTGAATTGCCGTTTCATGAAGTGTCCCTTTGTTCCCTTGCCCTCCTTGAAACTAGTGGTTTCACCAACCACCAACAATTGATGCTCCTTCTTGATTTCTACTTTTGTGGTGTCAAACATCGCGAATTTCTCAAGGATCATCATATATGTCCCTTATATATTATAGTTCATCACGAAGCTCTAGCAGCTTGGTGGTAATGACTTCGGAGAAACATCACTTTCTTATCTGGAAGATCAACTCCCACTCGATTCAAAATGATTGTTGTACTCAGACAATCTGAGCACAAGCTCAAAAATTGAGCTTTTCTCCTTAGTTTGTAGGGTAAGAAAATCGTCGGAGGTCTTATACCTCTTGACATGGGCACGAGCCTGAAATCCCAATTTCAGCCCTCAAAACATCTCATATGTTTCGCGACGTTTCAAAAACGTCTTCGGTGCCTCAATTCTAAACCATTTAGCATTACACACTGAACTATCATGTAGTCATCAAAACGTGTATGTCAGATGTTCGCAACATCCACAGACGACGTTCGAGGTTCAGCACACTGAGCGGTGCATTAAGGACATAAGCCTTCTATGAAGCAATGAGGACAATCCTCAGTTTACGGACCTAGTCCGCATAATTGCTACTATCAACTTTCAACTAAATTTTCTCTAGGAACATAACTGAACAGTAGAACTGAAGCGCGAGCTACGACATAATTTGCGAAGACCTTTTGACTATGTTCAGGATAATTAAGTTCATCTTATGAACTCCCACTCAGATAGACATCCCTCTAGTCATCTAAGTGATTACATGATCCGAGTCAACTAGGCCGTGTCCGATCATCACGTGAGACGGACTAGTCAACGTCGGTGAACATCTTCATGTTGATCGTATCTTCTATACGACTCATGCTCGACCTTTCAGTCTTCTGTGTTCCGAGGCCATATCTGTACACATGCTAGGCTCGTCAAGTCAACCTAAGTGTTTCGCGTGTGTAAATCTGTCTTACACCCGTTGTATGTGAACGTTAGAATCTATCACACCCGATCATCACGTGGTGCTTCGAAACAACAAACTGTCGCAACGGTGCACAGTTAGGGGGAACACTTTCTTAAAATTTTAATGAGGGATCATCTTATTTACTACCGTTGTTCTAAGCAAACAAGATGCATAAACATGATAAACATCACATGCAATCAAATAGTGACATGATATGGCCATCATCACTTTGCTCCGTTTGATCTCCATCTTCGGGGCTCCATGATCATCATCATCACCGGCATGACACCATGATCTCCATCATCATGATCTCCATCATCGTGTCTTCATGAAGTTGTCTCGTCAACTATTACTTCTACTACTATAGCTAACGGTTAGCAATAAAGTAAAGTAA